>NC_141136.1:58211635-58391635 GCF_053477565.2 Lygodium microphyllum | reverse complement strand
TCATCAATAATTATTTTTATCTCCTCTCTCTATGTCTCTCATCCAAAAGTTATTTTTATCTCTCTCTCTCTCTTCCCTCTCTTTTCCATTGAATGGTAATATCATTCCAATTGAAATTCCTTACATTCAAAGTATCTAGAATATAATTTTGATTTTAAAGACTAGGCAAACGATTGATGAAATACTTAGTCAAGGTGGGTTAGAGTTTGTATGAGCAATAATCTTTAAAGCTATGTCTTTGATTCTGTAATATACACTAGACAAACCTACCTTAATTTTTCTCTATGTGTATGTGTGTGTGCATGCATGCATGCGTGTGTGATTAAGAACTTATTTCTATATCTCTCTCTTACTCAAAAGCTATTATCACTAAAAAACTCTCTTTCTCTCCCTCTCTCTCTTTAATATTTATACATATGTATGAGTGTATGTATTTATGTGTGTATATTGGAAGTCCTAACACGCGCACACACATATGTATACACATATGATTAGTTCAAAGAAGTATAACTATATTTTATAGCCTAAGAATATTAATATTACAACAACATGATGTCAAATTAGCAAAGACATGCACAATGAGAGATCAATATGATGATCTCTCTCTCTCTCTCTCTCATTATAAGAATATTGATTGAGTATTAAATTTATACTTATTTTTACCAATCAAGATCTCTTATTGCCACCACAACAAATAATCCATAAATGCCCAAGATTTAATAACAAGCTTTTATTTTTAACCAATGTTTAATGAGGTTGCTAGAGCCATGTATAAAGAAAAATGTTAAGTGAGTATTTGGAATGGATGCAAATGTAGACATGTTTATCCATTGACCTATGCTTATTGAAGAGGACTTACACCTCATATTTGGAAAGAGAAGAACTTTCCCAATGTTGCCCATAGTGTGACCAGCAAAGAAAGAATCTGCTAATTCTTAGAGAAAATGCATTTGATTTTTTTGAAAAAATATAGACATACCTTGCTTGGTTAGGTGTTATCAAATTATGTTAATCTTTTACTATCATTGTCTGTCCGTTTGTGGAACAATAGTACACTTGCCAGAGGTCAATGTAATACAAATCTAGGTTTGGACTACTCGCAAAATTTATTTTGTATTTAAAAGAGAGAGAGAGAGAGAGAGAGAGAGAGAGAGAGAGAGAGAGAGAGAGAGAGAGAGAGAGAGAGAGAGAGAGAGAGAGAGAGAGAGAGAGAGAGAGAGAGAGAGAGAACTATTTACAAGTAAAAAGCAAACTATTTATTGGAACACATGTCATAATCCAATGTAAAATAAGTTATGTCAAACCTAGAGTTCTCACACAAATACTTTTGTATTGCAAATGAGAGAGAGAGAGAGAGAGAGAGAGAGAGAGAGAGAGAGAGAGAGAGAGAGAGAGAGAGAGAGAGAGAGAGAGAGAGAGAGAGAGAGAGAGAGAGATTGTGTTGTGTGAGAGGAGAGAGAGAGAAAGAGAGAGAGAGAATGAGCCACTTACATGTAGAGAGGGAGAGAGAGAGAGAGATTGTGTTGTGTGAGAGGAGAGAGAGAGAAAGAGAGACAGAGAGAATGAGCCACTTACATGTAGAGAGAGAGAGAGAGAGAGAGAGGGAGAGAGAGAGAGAGAGAGAGAGAGAGATTGTGTTGTGTGAGAGGAGAGAGAGAGAAAGAGAGACAGAGAGAATGAGCCACTTACATGTAGAGAGAGAGAGAGAGAGAGAGAGAGAGAGAGAGAGAGAGAGAGAGAGAGAGAGTGAAGGTAGTGGTGAAGGCAATGATGGTGGTGGTGGTGGTAGAGCTAGCGGTGGTGGTGGTGGTAGTGAAATTGGAAGTGGAAGTGGGTATATCTAAGACTGGAATAAGTGAGCTAGGTTAAATAATAATAGAGGAGTTGCCAGAAAAAGCTCACTCAAAAAACTCACTTCTTGCCCTTCCCCAAGTGGAGCCACATATCCCATGTTGAAATGCATGGATCTTAGCATGGCTATGGTGGCTCGAAGGTATAGAGTGAGCTCATGAAGACATAGAGTTGAAGGTAGAATGTCACACAAGTGAACTAGGTTCCAGGATTGAGACTTGGACTCATAAACAAAGTCTTGTTTGACTCAGTAACTTAACTAAAAGGACAAAAGTACTATCATATTGCATTGAAAATGAGAGGCAAGTAAAATGCTTTATAGCTTGATGATAGGTAGTATTTTCCTACTTTGTGCTTATGGGATTTTGGATAGCCTACACATCCTTTACCTAGACTACTTTTCAAAGAGGCTACACTAGGTATGATTGCCTAAATCTCAACACCCCTCCTCAATCACAACCAAAAAGGCACAAAGTGTGTAGAGGCTTTAGTGAGTCACCACCTGTAAAGTGTGGGCACACCACAAATATGGAAAACACCAGAGAGTGTCGGAAAAAAGGCTAAGTGTGGGTACCAAATACATGGTGGACATCCAGAGGCTGTAATAGGGGCCTCACAAAGTGTACATAGGCTGTAATGCCAGGTTGTATGAGGAGTTTACAAAGCTTATGATAGAAGCATTAGGGCAAGGTTATACAAGGCTTCAAAAAAATCTATCAGAAAATTGGGAATAGAAGGACTTGTGAGGCTTGTCCTTTTGCTCGTGATGGTCTTCTTCTTCTTTCGTTGCTCCATGATCTTGTTCTTCTTTTACAATTGCAAGGTAGGCCTTTTGAGACCTCTTTTTGGCATGGCAAAACTTCTCAGTGTGTCTAGTCCTTTTACAAAAGTCACAAAATAGCTAGTCCTTTCTTCCTTTGTTCTTGTTGTTGACATACAACATTTTTTCATCTTTAGAAGTACTCGATTCTTCTTTATTTTTTATCTTCTTTTCTTCTTCCAATAGAGGGGCCTTAATGTCAACCCGTTTAGGATTTGGCATGTTGATTAAGGTGGTTGAAACATTATCATAATCAAAAGGAAAACTTTTTAGCAAAACACCAATACAAATATCTTCATCCATTTTGAGATTTACCCCTGCAAGCTAGGTTAGGAGACTTTCCATGTAGTTCAGAAGAGATGCTAGGGATGCATTAGGCTTCATATCAAGTCGAAAGAATTCATTTAGTAAACCATACTTTGAGGACTTGGATTGTGCACCAAACAAGGTATCTAATCTATCCCGTGTCATGGGACATATCACAGACATCTACATGATGGATGTAGCTATCATCCAACTCCAATTTGATGATGGCATGTCATCATTCTTCTGCCAAGTAGTTGCAAGAGTTGCATCCCGAGGCTTCTTTTCTTGTCCATTGGTAATGGCCCATAGGCCCTTCTTCATCAGGATGCGTTTGATGTGGGTTTGCTAGGTGTGAAACCCGACTCCTTTAAATTGACATGTTGGTGAACTTTTCCCATGTTGGATCTCTCGAGTAGCAGCAAATCAACACAAATTTCTCAGATTTGTGCAGCAGAAAAGTTGATTATGTCAAAAGACACAAGTGCTAAGAGCATTAGATTAGTGCCAATAGACACCGTGTTTGTATCTTCTTCCTTGAGTCTTCCAAATCTTCAAAATCCTTCAAGATCTTCTAAAACTAAATCTTCCCCTCCTTGATTTGATGCTGGAAAATTCAATGCTCAATCAGATCAGAGTGTTGGAACCTTGAGTGTGCCTAGAGGAGTTAGAACATAGAGTGAAAAAGAGCTTGAATCCTTCAAATATTCATAGATCTTTCCCTTATTGCTAGTTTGATAGGAAAATCAATTGATCAGAGTGGCAAGAACTTGGTTCCAGTGGCAGGAGAGTGAGAAAATGTAGTGTTTTATGAGCTTCAACCCAAATGGCTATGGAGAATTGGGAGTTACGGTTTTTGGTTGATTAGTTTTTCTCAGATTACAATAGCTACAATAGAGAATTTGAGCTCAAAATTTGTTAGGAGGAAGCTCATGTGATGGGCTTCAAATGCCCTATAGGCATAGGGTGAATTGCAGCTTGCAGGCGCAGATCTAGCTATATGACAGCACACAGGCACAACTAGGACAACGACCATGAATTTTGCCAATGTTGAAGTTGTAGACCACCAATATCTATGTTTGAAGTGCCAGGAGGAAGTGACCTGAGCAGATTAAGATATGTCCAAACGGAATTAGTGGAAGATATGGCATGTAGAGAGAGATCTAGAAGCTCCAAGTAGATAGGGTCCTGTAGGGTATGGTTGCCATGAGGGTAAAGTGAAGATAGAGGTGGAAGATGAGACCTTTAGCTGGACTTGAGCTGAGCAATGATGAAGAGGAGTTGGAAGAGCAGAGAAGGGAGCTGAGCCATGCTCACCATGACTCTGATACCATGTTGAAATGCATGGATCTGAGCATGGCTATGGTGGCTCGAAGGTATCGAGTGAACTCGTGAAGACATAGAGTTGAAGGTAGAATGTCACACAAGTGAATTAGGTTTCAAGATTGAGACTTAGACTCATAGACACAATCTTGTGTGGTTGGACAATGACTCATAGGCACCTAATTGAAAGGAAAAAAATACTATCATATTGCATTGAAAATGAGAGGCAAGTACAATGCTTTATAGCTTGAGGATAGGTAATATTTTCTTGCTTTGCGCTTAATATAGGATTCTAGATAGCCTGCACATCCTTTACCCAAACTGCTTCTCAAAGAGGCTATACTAGGTGTGATTGCCTAAATCTCAACATCCCAACTGTGTTGTACATCATGGAAAAAGTGCCATAAGTATGTCTTAAGCCATTTATTTACTCTTTTAGTTTGGCTATCTGTCTGGGGGTGGTATACAGTGGTGGATGGAGCAAGATTGGTGCCCATAGATGTGAGAACTATATTCCAAAATTTACTCATAAAATTTGCTTCCTGATTTGCACTATGACTTGTGGTAAGCCATGCAACTTGAAGACATACTCCATAAAGTGAGTGTCCTCCAATGAGAGATAGTGTATTGTGTCTTAGTAGGGATAAAGTGGCACTAGGAGAGTTTTGAGGTCTCGAAAATGCCGTGTAAGCAATCTTAGAGAGAGAAAATATTTTAAAAAATAAAATTATTTTTTATTTTATTTTTTAAAAAATATTTTGGTAAGTAAATACATAAAAAAATATTAATAAGTCATTGTCGCGATATTCTTGTGGCCACATCAAGCCTAGAAATCTAGGCTGCCATAAAGGTGACAAAGATTGTCATAATCAAGATCTTACTCATCCTCATTAAAGTGAAAACTAATATTCATTTTGAATTTTGTTCGACGTTTGATTACTTTCCTCCATTCTCACTCTCTTCTTTCTTTCCCGTCCTTACTAGTTTCTTCTTCGTCTTTCTTCTTGTTTCTAATTCGCATACTTTTTTAATCCAATCTTCTAATCACATCCTTAGCTATGGATCAGTCATCCAATGATCTCTGTAGCTCTAGTAAAAGGCCTCTCTATCATCTTCATATTGAGTTCTATAGTGAGTATGAACCAATAAGAAAGAGAACAAAACCCATTACTGTTACAAAGTCTACGAAACATATACTCAGGTTTGAAGGAAAGAAGAATCTTGATCTTTGGTTAGATGGCAGGCTATATCCCAAAGATCCTAGCAAAAATAACACTCCACCTTTCTATAATAGCTCTTCATTGTTGAGGTTCATTGGTGATGGTTATAATGGGTTTCTAGGCTATACACTTAACTTGGTTGTAGAAAAGGATATCCTCAAATTGGAGAACCATCTTTCATCAAAACATAACAATAAGTTACTACAGAAGCTAGAAGGCTATCAACAGAGGATTCATTTGTTGGAGAAATACATCAAATCTTATCAATGAAAGCAAACTATTTTAGGATTTCAAAATCGACCAAAGGCTCTTAGAAATATTGAGAGTCTCAGACGAGGAGGAGATAGTTGCAGTAAAAGAATCCAAGCAGCAAGGTACATTTTTGTTCCACTTAAAAAATATGAAATATGACTTTGTTTATAATTAATTGTATTGATTTGTGATGTTGATTTTGTTTAAGCCTCTTCTTCAACCAAGTGCAAGTGAAATAGATTCTTTCAAAGCATCTCAGTTTTATTATCATCTTCTTCCTTCAGTAGTTTCAAAATATATTTTGGAGAAGAAGAAATTTAAAAAGGCAAAGAAACAATGCTTGGAGTCATTTATAAATGATCTTTCTTTGGATACTTAGTTCAGAAGACACTAGATAATATTGGTATCAGTCGAGATGCTTATATATAACTTTTCCAGCTTTTACAGTCAAATATGAAGCAATGACAAGTACATAATTGCATACTTCCAAGTCCAAATGTGATTAGAACTATTAGACAGAGAGTGAATAACAAGGTAATGGAGATTCTGGGCGAGCCTTTCCATATCAAGGCCATCTTCAAGGGTAAGAAAAAGGAAGTTGTATTCAATGAATTTAACAATATTTTCCTTGACTTGCCCACCCTACAATGCTTAATGATTAGATTCTATGACTTGTCATTAGAAGAGGCACAAGGAGTGGCTAGATTTGTGGTTAAACTTGATGAAAGTGAGATTCTAAAATGTACAAAACTAGAGAGGGTCTCTATTACCTTGATGAATAGAGCACTTTCATTAGATCATTACAATCACTCAATGTCATTCAATGTTCAATTGAAACACAACATCTGGTGGCTAGGAGCATTTGAAGTAGATATAAAGGATTTTGATATATTGCATTGGGTTTTTCATCGAACACCAATACCTTATGTTATTAAGAGACAACAAGTAGGAGAAGAGCTATTTATTGAAGGATTTGGGAACCATAAGATTGAGTGGCACATAGCTGGCGACTTAAAGACACTTAAATGTATGTACAATGTATCAAAGGGAGCCAACTCTAGATCTCCTTACCTATATTGCATGTCCCTAGCCAGAGAGTTGAACTCAATAAATTGGAAAAGAGCTCCCTCTAGACACAACAAGGATCCACAGTTTAAGCCAGTCCTAGATATTCCTTTAGTGAATGCCCATATCTGTACACTTCATGTGCTTTGTAGGATAATTGAAAAGATTTTCATCTTTATATAGGATTTGCATGGAAGCAGAAGCCATTATCAACTAGAACAGATGATATAACAAAGATTGAAAAAGTCTTATTTGCTATTGATTTGCATGGTGGTAATGTTGTTATTGAACCAGATCTTCAAAAGTCTAAGGATGGCAATTGTGTCCCCAAAAAGCCATCTATTGGTGGAGTGAAGGCTAGAAGGTTCCTAGACTTTCATGGGAGACTTGGTAAGATAAATTCTAGGAATGGTGGCTCAACTATTAGATACAATCAATGGAAGTGCCTACATAATGCAGTTAAGGATCATGCTGATAATGGACAAGCTCGGAATAGAAAAGCCAATGTTTGGGAAACACTAGACAAAGTATTCTTTTATTGTGATAAAATAGAGTGGAATGATGATGATCTCAAAGACTTCAAAAACCAAGTGAACCTTTTTAAAAAGGCAATGACGGAAGCTTGGGGTAATCAACACTTTACTCACTATATGTAAGAAGTTTGTATATGTATGTCTCTTTATTGTCTGACTCATAGGGTTTTCTAATTGAATTTCTTTATTTGCTGACTATCATCATATTTTATACAACCATGCTCCGTATTTTATCAAGAAATATGGATCTCTATTTATTTGGTCAACCCAAGGTATGAAAAAATCACATTATCGAGCAAGAACAAAATACTTTAGATACACAAGACATGGAGGTGGAAGATACAAAGCAAACACTTTATTAAAGGTATTTCAATGGTTCTACAAACAAATTTAGCACAAATTCAAGCTCAAAGGCACAATAGCATCATGTAATATATCATCTTTGGCAAGGACTATATCCACTATTACCCAAATAAGAAAAGAGGGATATTTAAACTCTTGTGCAAAGCAAAGATATTCTGAATTGTTACAAACTAGACAAAGAGATGGAAAAAGATGGGTTTCAAGAAACCCTTAACATCTTTTAGTTTGACTCTATTGCAGAAGAGTCTTTAGTTTCAGGGAATTCACTGGGTCCTCTAACGAAATCTTTTGTTTCATCCCACTCGATGAGACCTCTACATTTTAGGAACTCTTGTTTCCTATAGCCTAGAAGGAGCTTCAAATTCTTGGCATCTCCTACATGGGAGAGCAAATAAGAGGCAAGAACTCCAAACTATCCTACCCTAGATCCAATGTATCCATGCATGAAGCCAAAAACTCTTACAACTTCTTCCTTCTCCACCAAAATTATCTTGTCTGAACGTCTATTGAAAGCTTGGGATCCAATCACCTTAGAGATAGCTTTCAAAGCCATTATTGGTAAGCTTGGAGAGCTTGACAACCTGCTATGATAAATTGCAACTGTTTGATTATTTAAGCTTCCAATATAATGACCAAGGCCTTGACTTTTGCCAAGCTTCAATGGCCTTGAGCCCTTGGCTCTTCCAAGAAAGTTGTCTGCATCTTCAATTTCTATCTACACAATAAATCACAATAGTATAAGATGTTAGTAGATAAATATCCAAAAATATTTGTGTATAATGCATAATATACTCTAATATAAATCACAATGGATATCTTAGAATTATCTTTCATACCTTAGGGTTTCATCTTCTTCAAGAAGACTATCATCATATAGATTTATTGAACTTTTTGGTTTCTCCTCTAATGGAGACTTCAGTTTCTCTTCTTTCCCCATGTTACCAATACCAAGTCTCTGTTGAATTTGTAAGTACTCTTCCTCTAAATGTATCCCTCCCTTTTCATATTCCACTATCTAATTAATACAAGAATGCAAGGCTACAAAATTTTCTTGAAAATTCTCTCCCTCAACATCAAGAGTTGCTAGCGATTCCTCTTCATAACCTATAAAATTCTTATCATTTTGACCCCATGCAGCAAGGATTTCCAAGCAGTAATATTCTCTAAGATCAAAAAGGTGTTGAATATCATTTAGCAATACATATCTCTTTTTGTTGATGAGATAACTGGGAAATGTTGGGACACATTCAAGAGGACCTGTTTCAATCTTGGCACTCAACTCTATCTCCTTTTCTTCCACTTTTGTAATGTTCTTACTTTTAAACAAAGCAACATCAAATCTGTGCACTAACTGGTTCTCAATATCCTCCTAAAACATTTCACCCTTCTCTGCAACTTCTTTGTCTTTGCATGTAATATCCTCCATCTTCTTCTCTTGTATTGTATTTGAAGAACAACTATCCATATATTGAAGATATACAAGAAATCCAACATCCTTCTGTACAAGAAGACATTGTTGTTGATTCTGATGAAAAGGGCAATCTGCTTTCCACTTCTTGAATTCTTCATCAATAAGGCTAAACCTTGTTTGCAAAGTTGTTCTAGTAGCATTAGAAGCTTCCATTACATCTCTATAATGGACAAATCCCTCAATCTCTAGGCCTTCCACATGTCTATCATAAAACACCTTAAAATCCTTTAGTTTATCTTCAAGATCCTTCAAAAGCTCTTCCAAATCAAAGGGAACATTGAGTATATCTTTGATGTAAATAAATCTAGATGAATTTCTAGTTGCATGGAGAAAATCAAACAGCTTTTCATCATAGGTGACCTCCAGATCCTCCTCCTCCATTCCCTCTAATGAAAACTTCCTTTTAGTCATCCTGATTACTCACAAAAGAAAATCTGAAGAATAAAAATAAGGGTCATAATATACAAATCCACATTTGCTCATATGCAGTAGACTAAAGAAAGATTGCTAAGAAAATTAAGGAAATACAAGATGAAAGAAATGAATTAAAACTTTATGTAGCAGAGAAAGCATGAAATTCTAAGTCTCATAGATCAAACTTTGTTTAACATTTTCGACTCATGAAACGCGAAAACAATGATTCAGACTGCCTCACAGTTCACAAAATCACATTTCATACGTCACTTATAAAAAAAACTTAACGAATTCGCGTTTCATACATCCGGAAAATTTGAACAAAACAATGCCTCAAGAACATCAAAACCCCATCATTTTACATGTCTACTAGACCAATATTGCTAGAAAAATAAAGTAAAACCAATACAAAATTTCTAAGTCCTTGATGTATCTTTCTCCTTTTAAACCAACTAACATCTTCAATGCCTCAAAATTCAAGATTGCAGAGAAAAATATTTAGAAAACTGTGATATTTGATATTTGCAGGCCTTGCTCTTGAGAATAAATGGTTTCTTGTAAGCATATGCTTGGGTTGTCTTGTGATGCTTACAAGATAAAAAACTGATTGAAGACAATACGAGATACGTGAAAGAAATAGTAACCAAGACCCGAACCTGAGTGTTCATATATATATATATATATATATATATATATATATATATAGGCCAACGGTCACCGCACGTTTGATCAAAAAGTACGCTGCATTGATTCGGAGGATGTGTGCTTAAAATGCAAAAGAAAAAGGAAAAAAAATTGAAAATTGGAGATATAAAAGCGCTATAATGCCAAAAAAGTAAGTGACATGTGGCACAACTTCCCAGGCAAAACAGACTTCAGTCGCACATGTGAAATTAACTACGCATTACAGCTGCCACATGTGTAAACCAACATCGTTATAAACCCAATTTCTAAATTGCAAAAGAGTTTTTTCAAAGACAAAACCCTCTCTATGCTCAATCACACCAACACAACGCTAATTTGATCGTAGTACAAAATTATTCTTCCACGCAAGGGTACCAAAGAAGGTTTCATTGATAACATATGCATTCAACACTCAAGAATGTAAGTTTTTTTCTAGAACATGAGTAAGTTTTGAATCACTTGAACACTCCTGCTAAATCATCCCCACAAATGCCAAATGTATGAAACACAATGGATGTTAGGTTTCTCCTGTCCACATGAGGCCTCCTCGCGTTTCATACAACTAAGGCCTACAAGTTTCTGTTGTAACGTGGTTGCTAGGTTTCTTTTGTCCATTAAAGCCATACTCGTGTTTCATGCATTTAACTTGATGCAGATTATAGAAATTTGAATCTTTTAAGTTTCATAAATTATAGAACTTCAAGCTTCAAGTAAATAACTAAGTTAAAATGAAATAATCTCTTTTAATCTTTCAAATGCATGTGTGTTTATTGGAAAAACATTTACTGCAAAGTCAAAATTTTAAAAAATGATCAATCAACAAGGATCAAGATGTTTAGGGTAAATAATTTTGCCCAAAAAGTAGTCTAAAGGATGAGTTGATTCTCCTAGAAGGTTAAAGGTAAAGATACCTCATAGAATAGATGAGTTGAACACGACTAGGATTGCCTTGTTTGTCATGTGATGTATGAAACATGAATGGTGTTATGTTCTTTTTTCTGAGTAAGGCCATATCGCGTTTCATCTGATTTATTCCTGCATTGTTCCCCTTGTGCCATATGAAACGCAATATGACATTGAGTTCCCTCTATCTTCAAGGCCTACTTGCGTTTCATACACCCTTGTGCCGTATGAAACGTGATATGATGTTGAGTTCCCTCTGTCTTCAAGGCATACTTGTGTTTCATACGTCTTTGTACTATTTTATTGAGATTGTATTTAGACTTTGTGATTATTGTTTACATGCTGCTATGTGATTGTATATATATTGATATGAGAGATTAGGAGATCTTTCCTAATTTGTTAGTATTATTTGGCTTTTTGGATGTTCCAGATGGCTAAAACTAAATCCACTGCAAGGAAGCAGAAAGTTGATCCTAGAGGTCTTGCTTCAAAGATACATCAGTCCTCCAAGCCTTCCAAACTTTCAAGGAAATCAAAGCTAAGAAGAAGATTCTCACAGCATGTGAGGTGCCTTAAGGAGATTAGAAGTGCAATGAAGGCTCTGAATAATGCAATTCCAAAGCTGCCTTTTTAGAGGCTTGCCAGAGAAATTTGTGACAAGCATAGTCTATAGAGTTTTAGATGGACTAGGGTAGGTCTCAACTGTATTCAAGAGGCTACAGAGGATTTTTTGATTGAGTTTTTTTCAAGATTCTTATATCTGTGTGGCTCATGTACATAAGCTTACACTTATGGATAAAGACATGATTATTCTCAGGAGATTGAGATATAGGTTTTCAAAGGTCCTTGAGCCAGTCTCTCTTTCTGATGTAGGCTTTCAATATTTTAAATGCGCCTCCATATAAAAAGAAAAAAAATGATAATGGTCTAAAGGTTGAAGATGTTACGCATGAAAAGGACACAAGATAATATGAGAAAGAGGAAAAGGCCACAGTAGAGCAGGGAGATAAATGTAGGGAGTTTAAAAGAAAGAAGGAAGAAGAAAAACTCCCATATTTTGAAGAGGAGTTATCTACCCTTCTTGAAAGGGCTGACCCTAAGGGCTTCAATGTTTCTTGCCTTTTACCTGTTGATATTAACAAGAGATCTGATATGATATTTTTGGACTCTGATTGTGTTCAAATTCTCCAAAATAAAGTGAGAGAAGTAAATGACTCGATTCTTCTTGTTGGGATGAGGTATAGTTTACCAAAATTTGTTTAAACTCACCATATTTTTCTAGCAATAGAATTTCATGTTGATGCTTGCTATCTCCATTCCTTTGCTAGGTGTGTAATGCATGAGCTCCCCTTCAATATACAACAAAAAATTGAGGTTCTTGATCCATCCATCTCATACTATATGAGGAGCGAGCTTGATGCAAGTGCTTTTGACCATCGATTCAATTCAATTGAATTTGAATCTTTGGAGCTTCTTCTAATTCCATACAATGAAAAGTAAGTAATTTGATATTTTTAAAGATTCTATGAGATCTTGTTTTGCTAGATTATTGAAATATTTTTGTTTTCGGTTCTCATTGGAGTCTAATTGGAATAGATTGTGTGGAGAGGGAATGTTTCCTCATCAATTCTATAAAAGGAAGCCATGGAAATGCCAAGTTGTAAGTTATATAATCTAGGGTCTCCTTGATATTTTGATCTTTTTGTTGTAGGTAATATAAATATTTTGATCTTTCTTTTGTAATAACTCTAAATTTTATTGCCTTTTTGGTACAGAGTTTACAAAAGATTGATTGAAGTGCTAGAGAAAAGGCCTCCTATGCCTTCTGACTTACTTGCAACAATGCAATATAGATAAGTTGCGGTAAGTTCTTGATTAATATGGTCAGAACCTACTAATAAAATTTATTCTAAAAACTACCGTAAACATGTTACTCTTATTGATTGTAGTGTCCTCGTTAGGATGATAGTTACTGTTGTGGCTGGAGAGTAATTGTAAATGCTAGAAGATTGGTTTAGTTTATTTATTTCAATGATGATGAACTTATAAAGGTACTGTGAAACATACTAAACTTTAAGATAGAGTTTTATTGCAAAATAGTCCATGGTAAAAAATAACAATGAACTAAAAATATTTTTTTACAAATGTATGACAGTTTACAAGGGATTGCTATACAAGTGAGCACGTTTGGTATATAAGGGCAAAGCTCTTGAAGTACATAATGACCAATTGTATACAACCGACAAGAAGTGGGGGATTGGGCATCGAAGAAGAGCAGGTGCATGTAGCTATATTAGGTGAAGCTATGCCTTCAACAACCAAAGCATCAAAGATAGGCAAAAGGACTCCTAGAAAGGATATTCCTTCTTAAAAAAAAGTAGCTTTGCCTCAGATTGTAAGCCCTTGTGTATAAGTCATGGAGATGGCTGACAAAAATTTATATATGTATTTTATATTGATAGTAAATAGATATTTTCTTCAATATCCTTGCATTGTATATTCTTCTCTCTCCTCATTGAAATCTGTAAAAAAATATATGTTACAAATGTTTATTAATTAGTAAGTGAAATTAGATATACATCTAAATGAATATAATATAATATAAAAGCTTACTCGTTTGTTGTTAAGTTGAAACAAAAATGAGTATGGCAGTTCAATATCTTCATTCTGTAAATCCATCCTCATTGATGTAGCGTACATGATGATCTAATCTTCAAGATTGCAATAATGCCCTCATTGTACCAAACATCAAGATCCACTATAGGACCTTTGCTAAAATTATCAAGATTTTGGTCTAAAGCAACTAGACTACCACCAACATAATGCCATCTACTGTAATAAAAGATAAGGATGAAATTTTGAGTAGCAATCATATATTTACAAGCTACAGAGTTTCAATCTATCTTACATATAATTTTTCCTTCTATCCTAATGTCCCATCCCTCATCAACAAATTGTATAACATGATCACGTGTTAGTATCTTCATTGAAAGCATAGCCTTTGATTTTCTTATCTTAGCATTAAAAAGAAGTCCTCACTAGTAGTTGGACTTGACAAAGGCCACTCAAAGCTTGAAAAATCTGGCAAAGAAAGGGGGGATATTGATTCCCATTGGCTATGCTACATGGGGACAATATAAGAATGGTCATAGAAGAATATTCCATTCTATGCAAGTTCTATCTTCTTTCTACCTTTGTACATCTCTTCTCCAATCAAGCCATGCATCACATCAATCACATCAACAATAGACTTGACCGGTTGCCATTGCTCAAGATTAGAGGGATAGACATCTACAAGACAAATGAACAAATGTTATAATGGAAAACCTTAAACCAAGTTCAAGAAAAGAAAGAATTTGAGAATTAAATCCTTACAATTTGGTTTATGCATTGGAAGATTTGAGCTTACAGGTTCCAAATATAGCTCTCTATGCATAAACACATGTTGCACTAAAACCTCTTTTATGCTATTCTTATTTACTCCAAGCTTGAAATCTCGGATTCTACCCTTCCAAGCAAAGATGAACGAGCTCTCATATCTTCACCTTTTCCCACGTTTTTCCTATTGCATGGTGATCCAACTGCCTTTGTTAATGATTGTAGGAATCCATCTTCCATCTTTTTGGAATGAGTTAAATACTGATATAGATGTGATTTGGGAGCTTGGATGCTTTGTTGAAGGTCAAATTTCTGTATCCATAGCACAACGAGAGAGAGAGAGAGAGAGAGAGAGAGAGAGAGAGAGAGAGAGAGAGAGAGAGAGAGAGAGAGAGAGAGAGAGAGAGAGAGAGAGAGAGAGAGAGAGAGAGAGAGAGAGAGAGAGAGAGAAGACTAGGCTACCATACGAGGGACAAAAGAAAGGCGGGAAAAACACGAGAGGGACAAAAGAAAGGAGGAAAAAAAACATGTGCCAAGCTTTTTACTAATTTGAATTTAGAGTAAACATATCATTATCATTAATTCAGACATATCATTAAATAAAAAAGGCTGGGACTGTATATCATTAATGCAAAGAATGTCATAATCACAAATATAAGAGGCTAAAAATAGATATTGATAATAAAAATTCATAATATTATATATATGTATCTTTTTAAAAAATAATTTTTACCTTTTTAAAAATAGAAGTTTTGTTACGGAGGCTTTGCTCCTATCGGTCCAGAGCACTCTCTTTCTATATCCTAAAAGGCATTTTGAGACCTTAAAACTCCCCTAATGGCAACTTTGGCGAGGCAATCAACTACCACCTATATACTATTCCATCATTTCTTTGTAATGGGGAGGCTCGTGATGAAGTCCATGGTGATATGTGTCCATTTTCCTTCAGGAATAGGAAGGGGCTGCAAGAGGTCAGTGGACCTAAGCATGTTGTCCTTGTTTTGTTGGCATGGAACACATTTGGTCACAAAATCCATAAATCTTTCCAGTGAAAGATCTTGGAAATCCTATCATATGTTTTGAAAACACTGGTGATTGAATCCCAAGTTTTCAATCGAGGATGAGATAAGATAATTTTGATGGAGAAGGAAGAAACTGTTGTAAGAGTTTTTGGCTTCATGCCTGGATATAGTGGATCTAAGGCAAGATACTTTGGAGTTCTTGGCTCTTATTTTCTCTCCCATGTAGGAGATGCCAAGAAATCGAGGATCCTTCCAAGCTATAGGGAACAAGAGTTCTTGAAATGTAGAGGTCTTATTGAATGGGATGAAATAAAAGATTCCTCTAGAGGTCCTAGTGGGTTGCTTGAAACTAGAGACTCTTCTGCAAAACAGAGTCAAACCAAAAGATGTTAAGGGTTTTTTGAAAACCATCTTTTTCAATCTCTTTTTCTAGTTTGTAACCATTCTAAAAATCTTTGCTTTGCACGAATTTAAATATCCCTATGTTCTTCTCTTCAGGTGACACATCAAGCTTATAGCTCACACCATTCTCTTATAACAAGAGTGCACCAATAACCCCTACCACTGACATCACATTGAATGGTAAATGCCTTGGAGAAATCAGGGCATACAGGGGTGGGGGCTAAAGTAAGCATTTCCTTCAACTATTTGAAGTTGTGATCAGTAATGGCATTCCAAAAGAATGATTCATTTTTTAATTGATTAGTCAAAGATGCTACAATGGTGGCATAATTCTTAATGAAGCATCTATAAAATGAAGAGAGGGAACCCACGTAATGAAGTAGTGGTGGATGGAGTGGCCAACAATCTTTAACACATTAGTACCTTCTTGGGGTTAGCCTATATGCCATTTTTTCCAACAATGTGTCCCAAGTACTCCACGAATGTTTGCATGAAGATACACTTACTTTCCTTAACAAAGAGTCAATGCTCTCTCAATATATCAAACACCTTCTAACATGTGCCAAGTTCTCCTCTTGTGACTTGCTGTAAATGAGGATGTCGTCAAAGAAAATAAGCACAAACTTGAATAGGAAGCATTGAAGAATTTTATTTAGGAGGTTCTGAAATGTAGCATGGGTGTTAGAGTCAATCCAAAAGGTATCACCAAAAAATGATAAAGCCCACGATCAATCCTAAAAGCTGTTTTGATCTCATTGCCCTCCCTCATATGGATTTGATGGTAGCCAGAGCATAGATCAATCTTAGTGAAAAAGCATACCCCTTTCAATTCATTCAACAATTCATCAATTTGTGGGATGGGATACCGATTCTTAAATATGATTTTGTTCAAGTCTTTGTAGTCCATGCACATGTAGAAAGAGCCATATTTCTTCTTAATTAACAGGATAGAGGATGCATAAGGGGAAAAACTTGGTTCAATGAAACCCATCTCAAGCAACTCCTTGACTTGCTTTGCAACCTTGTCACATTCACACTTGGAGAGTCTATAAGGTGGCTTGCTTACTAGCTTGGAATGGGGCTCCAAATCAAGTGGGTGGTCCACTTGCCTCTTAGGAGAAATAAATAACTATACTCCTCAAGTAAGGCTTGCAAAGGCTGAATCCTTAGATACTTTGAAGGGCAAATCTAAATTTTCCTTATTCAAGTGTAAGACAAAGACTTGTGAGCATTTCTTAAACTCCCGTTTAAGTTACTTTGCTATAATGAGCTAAAAATTAGCATTATCTTGAATTCCCTCTAAGCGGATGAGCTGTCCATGCATCATAAACTCCACATTGTCGCAAGGTGTAGGGTTGAAGGTCACCATAGAGGTTTGGCAAGAAAACTAGACAAGATAGATAGAGATGTGTCTTCAAGAGATAAGTAGATTACAGTGAATGTTTAAAGGTTCAAGAGGTACTTCACAGTCAATCATAGGGGTTTGAGAGAGAAGAATGTATGGGGGTTCAAGAGCTTAGACTCCGAAGATGGTAGAGATAAGAGAAGGATTGAAGGTGTGGGAACTTTCGCTCAACCGCCAAGACCCATGGACCGCTTATTGTTTCAAGCATTCCAAGCGAGCTCTAATGGCTATCTCTCACCTAGCCGACCATCGTTGATCCTACGAGTGTAGTGAGCTTACCTTGATTTTCTGGCCATTTTGTCAGGGTTTAGGGTTTCCTTGTATGTTTCCTTGTTCGCTTTCGGTTGATCAGGTTTTACGGTTCAACGGCTCGCGTCTAAGTCCTTGGGTCCCGCAACTGTCCACTTCTAGCCACTAAGCGGCTGCGCACTACAATTTCTCTTGTCACGTGTGCTAGAATCAAGTTCTGAGCGCCCGAAGGGTTTCTACAGTTTGCGCTAATGCGTGTTTGCCGGGTCAGGTCAAATATTTGACAGATTTGACAAAAAGTTGCACTCGGACCAATTGGTCCGAATTGCAGGGTCCGAGTAGGTCACTCGAACGGGCCGAGGCACAGGGTCGAGGGCCGAATTTCTGGATTTGACTCAGATGATCTTGATTCAGACAGGCCGAATGGCAGATTCAGACAGGGTGATTCGGACGGGCCGAACGGTGCTTGGCCGAGGACCGAATCTCGGGCGTGGTCGAGGGTTGAATTTGAGACTCGGACGGGTAGCTCGAACGGGCCGAGGCTGGATGTGCCACATGGCAAAAAGCTTTGACTCGGACGGCCAAGTGGGTTGACTTGGACAGTTGCCTTAGATGGGCCGAGGGCTGACTAGGGTTTGGCCGAGTGGGCCGAGTGACAAGGGCCGAGGGCCGATTCTGGGACTCAGCCCAAGAGAGGCCACTCGGATGGGCCGAATGCGGCGCACGTAACCTGCGTGAACGCGATTTCGATCATTTTACCAAATGTAGGCCGGCGCCATGGTCATGCACTTCTAGATCCTATCTAGGAAAGTAGAGGGAGAGGTTTGTATACCTGAACGGGCCGTTAAGTGCGTCGGTGATGCGATTGAATCAACACGGGCTAGAGCTCTCTATCTCTCTCTCTGTCTCTCTCACTCACTGAAATGGCACAAATGAGCTCTCTTTTGGCCTCTTGGCTCTTATATGCCTTCCCAAATGTGGCGTTGATGCCCCCAATCACTCACTTGCCGATCTTAGGCATCATTAGCGAGCACTTTACACATTTTGCACGATTTTTTCCCTGTTTTGCCCTGTTTTGAAACAGTAAACCCTACCCTTTTCCGGTTCGATTTCCTAACTCTAACCTACGCTAAATGCAACAAAGATCAAAGGCAAAAAACTGAATTAGATTCTCCATGCTTTCCCATTATCAAACAACCAAAATATCCCAAAATACTTACTTGTTTTGAAGATTAAAAACACCCAAACTTCCTACCTATCTCAAGCTCCATTTCAGGGATGAGTACCCTACTTCGATGCTTGATATGAGGCGCGCAAGTGCTCAAGCTTGAATCCGTTTGTCCCGAAAATGGAACCAAAATGTGGGAGCTTTTGCTCAACCACCAAGACCCACGGACCGCTTATTGTTTCAAGTGTTCCAAGCGAGCTCTAATGGCTATCTCTCACCTAGCCGACGCGCCGTCGATCCTATGAGTGTAGTGAGATTACTTTGATACTTGATCGAGTACCCTTCTCTCTCTTGCACTCTGGTAGCTCCACGATTCTTGATGCTAGCTCAAGTATCCTCAAGCCTCCTCCATCTCCAAGCTCCATCCTCCATAGCCGCACGCGCAAGAGAAGAGAAGAGAAGAGGAGAAGAGGAGAGGAGATGGTGAAGAGCTTCACCCTCTTGATCCCTCACTCACACCCACACTCACTCCCTCACACTGTCACACTCCCTCTCTCAAGAGCACACAAGTAAGAGGAAGAGAAGAAGAGAGGAAGAAGAAGACTCTTTTTGCCACACACCAAAGAATGAGCTTCTCATTCACTTTTCAACTTTATATACAAAACCCTAAATCCCTTTTGGGTGATCATCCCCTTTTTCCCTTTTTTACATGGCCGACCGTAGCCTAGGCCATTTTTCCCATTTCCCACCACTCTAATTTCATCCTATTCCCAACTAATGCATACAATTTGCACAGGAGTGAGCCTGGCGCTCTTTTACAAGGATTTGGGAGCGCTTCCATATTTAATGGTGCACCTTTTACTCTTTTGTCACCTCGGGGCGACACTGAGACTTTCTGAGGGTTGTGCCCGAACATTTAAATTTTTCAGGGTTTGGTTACCGGTCAAGGTGCCTTTCTGGCTATTTCCTTTTTTCCGTTTTCCGCTCCTCTGTGCTGCGGGAAACACAGTAACAGAAGGTTTCAAGCCAAATTCTTGAAGATGCTAATAGAGCTTCCAACTGCATGTTCTTAGAAAAGATCATAAGAGTATTATCTCATAAGTTCTAACTCAAATCAAGCTTGTTTTCTTGACTATAAGAGCAATCACAAATTATAAAATCAAGTACAATATGCTGTCATGTATCATAAACTACTCTACATCCCATCATTCATACATGATGCGATAGCATGAATCAACTTTGCATGATTACATTCAATGTAGATTGTTAGGGACAAAAGCTTATGAGTCAATTACAAGGCTTGTAGAGCAAAGAGACTTGCTTCAAGAGAGCTTCAAATTGAGTTCCTGATAAGGATAAGTTACCACAGCCAAGAAATAAGAGAAAAAGCTCCTCTTAATTCAACTCAAAGCATCTATGAATGATCTATAAACATTGCCCTGCCATAGGGGCACATAATACTTGCATATTTTGACAAGATGTCTTATGTAGAGTAAGAAATGAATTAAAAAAACACTGCTGTAGCTAATTCTCTGAATATGGTTGAAGATATCTACCCCAAATCAGCCTAAATATATTTCGAAATTCACATCTGATGATAGCATAGTCTTCCCCTAACACGGTGTCGGAGCGTTTGGTGTCAAAAGTCCACCACAGGCGTAAGAGACATTAGGGTGAAGGGAAATTCAGGGAGAGGAGTAAATGGAAGAGAAGGGGTTCGAAGAAATAGAAGACGTAGAAGAATACTCACAAAAAGAAACAGAAAATGTAGAAGAATACTAATAGAGATGTAGAAGAATAATCTATAGTACCCTTTACATATCTCATGATCCTCTTGACTGCATCCAATTGCGGCTTGTGAGGCTTTTGCATGAACTGACAGATCAGCCCCACAACATAACTCAAGTTAGGTCGAAGTAGATCAAGCTGCTCACCATCTTTCTATACACAGTTACATTCTTAATTTCTGTCCCAACATCAATCTGTAGCTTTACATTTTGGTCTAGGGGTGTATCCATAGCCTTACATTTAGCCATACCATACTTCTATAACATTTCATAAGCCTACGTTTGTAAAACAACTATATGCCTTGAGGCGTAGACACTACCTCAATTCCTAGAAAATATTTCAACTCACCAAGATCTTTGACTTTGAATTCAACTTGCAACAATAATCTAATTTCAGCAATCCTGTTCTCATCATCTCTAACGATGATTAAATCATCTAAGTAAATAGCCAAAAACACATAGACATGATCTGTCTTCTTCACAAATAAACAGTGATCTGCATCACCCAACTTAAATCCATGCTACTATAAATAGCTGGTAATTCGAGCATTCCATGGTCTAGGTGCCTATTTCAGCCCATATAATGCCTTTTTCAGTTTGCATACATGTGTAGGACAACCCGGATGCACATAGCCTTCAAGCTACTCCATTTAAACTTCTTCCTGCAAATCATCATTCAGAAATGCATTTTTCACATCCATTTGCCATAAATTCCAACCTTTAGATGCTGCCAATGCAATGACTATTCTAATAGTTTCCATTTTAGCCACAGGGTTGAAAGACTCCTGATAGTCAAGGCCATACTGCTATGCATGTCCCTTTGCAACCAGGCTGGCCTTGTAGTGCTCCAATGACCCATCTGACTTGCATTTAACCTCATACACCCATTTGTAGCCAGTGGGGACTTTTCCTTCAAGCAATTGAACCAATTCCCATGTTCCATTTTCAGCCAAAGCTGAATACTCTTTGTCCATAGCAGCACACCAATTCTCATCCACAACTTCCTCATCAAACTTAGTGGGTTCTTTGAAACTTGCCACCTTAGTCATATAGGCATAATGAAGGCTGAATATCCAGTGTATGTGTACTTGTCAACTAGTCTTTTGACCCTCTCAGATCCCCTCAATTGTGGCTCACTCTGAGCTTGCCTTTCATGAGGCGGTACATACCGATTCTCCCTTGCACCAGGCATCATAACAAAAGGAATCCCGAACTCACTATCCAAACTATCGCTACTGGGGATGACTCATAACTTGTAGTAAGTGGACATGTTACATCCAAACATATTTTATTTTCCCTTATCCAATCTCCCCCTCACTGACATGTACATGTCAGTGGATGTAGGAGTGCGATTCCGCAATCATCCTGACCAAGGGCTTACTCTAGATGACACATCACATGTCGGACCACTCATAGATGTACTAACTGCAGGGGTATTTTCAGCATTACTAGTGCTCGCTGATCCATTTGTAGCCACTGCAGCAGGATTACCATACCATGAAGCCAGCTCATCAAAAACAACATCTCTACTTATCAATGTCTCATGAGTAGATGGCACATTGCATTTATAAGCTTTCCTGTCATGTGCATAACCCAAAAACACACTTTTGACAGCTTTGGGATCCAATTTCTTCCTCTTTTCATCATGAATATGCATGTACGCAATGCAACCAAATACCTTTAAGTGCCTAATGTTAGGCTTATGACCATAAAACTTTAAGCACAATGGTTAGCACTACTGCTACCCTTGTGTTATCAAACCATCATTTTTTCATTTTAACTTGATATTTTTCCTTATTTTTGGTATCTTATGAATTAGATATGACATGTTTTATGATCAAGGATACATTCTTAAAATTTCACTATTTATTTATATTTTTATTGTATTTTTATTATAATTTTATGTATTAAATTTTTTTAAAGCTATTTTCTCATTGAAAACTATATGTATCAGAACTAATCAAAGATTACTATGAAAACAAAGAATCCCCAACAATTTTCAATCCATAAAATACAAGACATCATCATAAGAAATGTTGTAAAATGTGTGTATAGATCATAACTCCCCAAGGCCGTTGATACTACGAACAACCATTAACACACTTGGAAAGCCTTCAATATGCTTCAACATAACACTCCATCCATTAGCTTGACTTATGCTTACTCTTAACAATAGGCTCCTCTAGATCACCATAAGGTTTTAGAGGACCCACCTGAGTGTTTGTGTCTACGACTTTGTTGTCAACAACGACACTTGATTTAGGGTTAGGTTTACTAGTATTAAGGTTAGCCTTTTGATCTTCTTTTTCTTTTCGATGCCTAATGACTTCCCTAGAATCATTAAAACAAAAATTTCCAATGATGAGAAGTGTCTCAACTAGACTAACCCCATTGCGCATCTCCTCAAGAGTGGCTCTTCCCCTCTATAGGATTTGCTTGGCCCCCTCCTCTCAAATGTTTCCATCATTTGCATGATGATTAACCATCCTAGGTTGTTGACTACCTTATTGAAGTGAACTTATTCGACTCCAACAAGTGCTTGCCATATGACCTAACTTTTGGCATGTATCACATTTTATGTGTGAAGAATTACATGGAAGGTGTTGGCCATCACACTACTTACAACTAAATCTCAATATGCCTCCTTCATTGGGATTTCTAGTCCATCAAGTTCAGTTGTCGCTTAAGAAAATTGATGTCCATTGTGATTTGACAGTATTGCTCCATGATCATGTCACCTAAGGCCCTTAGGAGTCCAAAGGAAAGGATAGTATGGAAGGAAAATAATATAATAGCTAACTTTTAGGAGTTTAACTAGCAAATGCCCCATGTGAAGTCAAACTAGTTGTTAATATATTGCAATCAATTTGGCTATCACTGAATGCTCATAAGGAATTCAAGAAGATCCTATGAATCGGTTATGTTGTGGAGCTTGTAGGTGTCAATCACATATGTAGTGAATGGTGGGAACATGTTAAGAAACATTTCCCTAGGGTTCAAGGTTATGTAGATGGTAACTTGATAGAAAGTGTAGTGGTAGATCCAAGCTTGTTCATAAATATGATGATCGTGGAATTGCTAGATAGGCTAGGCCTACCTATTCAGAAAGATGACACCACCAACTTGAAGATGGCACATGATAGTTTAAGATAACAAGAGGGGATGGTGACCCAAGTGCATGTGAGATTACCATATAAAGGAAGTCTATCAAATGTATCTAAATTAGATGATTGGGGCAAAAGATTGTATTTGATGTTGATGTGGTAGAATTGAATCTAGGGACTTTCAATGAATCCTGTCACCCAATTAAAGTCAACAATATGTTATCTGAATTTTAGTAAAAGGATTGTGTGGAACTCCTACTGGAGTTTAGAAATATTTTCACATGAAGCTATTATGAGTTGAAGGGGATGTCTAGGCCTAAATCCACTAGAGATCAAGAAAGAGAGAGTACAGGTGGAAGAAAGAAAAATTAAAACAAGAACACTTGAAAATATTATAGAAAAAAAATCGCCTTTTACTTTAGCGGACCTATTAATCATAGTACTACATCACTTGTTTATTTTTCAAGACCTCTAATAATGGCTTAGATCTCTATTTATGACCGTTTACAATAATTCAAACTTGCTTTTAGTGTTACTTTTCATGCTTTTTGCCTTACAAACTCTTGTTCTTTTCTTTCCCAACTTAGATTTATGTTCGATTTTCATGTTTTATGCTTTTCTTTTCAATCTTTATCAATCACAGATGCAACTCATCTAGATCTTCCACCCCCAATGTGATCAGCATATTTTGTACTAGAAAATGTGGCGCATTTCATGGAGATCTCTAGTAGAATATATGCAATTGATCATTGGTCACAATTCACACCTAAATGGTTCTTAATAGTTTAAATTGATCTTGACACACTGATAACAATCCCTAACACTTAATTTTGGTCACTTAAATATTTGATATATGAATTGGTACTTTCCATTGTGTCATACATTGACTTACTCTTGACAGGTCACATAGATCATTGAATAACTCATCCAATAGGCCCACACTGAAAGCCTGTAACATTTAAGAACCTATTTTTTTTTACACCTTAGACATGAAGTGTCTTAACATCCACCCCCTCTAGACTTGCACATCATCTAACATCTCCCACTTACTCTTCTGTAGGTCCAAGGTCTTCATCAACTTCCATAATCTCTGAATGTTTTTATTCTTTAATATCCTACTTTGCCTCTTCATCTTCGAGATTTGGCTCTTCATATTCCTTTAATTCTCTCCTCTTGAATATCTTGATTCTTTTACTTGCAACTAGAATCCGAAGGTTTGTCCCATTTAGTTTACATAAGGCATATGTAGCATTGTCAAAAGCCTACATCACAATGTATGGTTCAAACCATCAATTGGATACCTTCTTGAGTGTACCATGCTAATTATCCAAACTATTTTCATATCCAACACTTGATTATGCTCTTTAATAGTCCTGGGTCTCAGCCTATGTCTCCTTTCAAATCTCTCTTTGTTCTTCAATTGCTTCTCTTAGTCTCTATACTACAACTTCAATATCGTCTAGCCTCCTATCTAGCTGATAGATCCTAAGAGCTAAGAGCTCTTCTATGGTCAACTCTTCTTCACATGGAATCACGCTTCATGTAGTAGTCATTGTCTTTGTGGGCATCACTAGCTTTTTCCCATATATAAGCTTAGGTGGCATGAATATAACCTATGGTATCACTGTGCATGGTATGATTTGCCCATAAAGGAAAAGGCAATAACTGTGGCCACTCTCTGGCTCTTCCTCTCCAAGGCTTTGCTAAGGCCTTCACTATGGGGCATAAAGGATATGTAGCATGTAACTCATATTTGTGCCATACTAAAGAGTACATTTGGCACTCTATACAAGACTCTACAAACTTTGATAGATCCATGTAGATTCCCTTTCACCAGTAGTGATCTTTAATCTTCTCAAACGTAGCTTTACTCCTCTATGTCTGTCCTGCCCACAATCTTTCATGGACATCCTTCAAAATATGAGCCTACGTATCTCTATCAAAACTACCCTAAATGGCCCTTCCACTTTTCTTCTTTGGATGCTTCCATAAGAAACCATTTTTAGGAAGCGTCCATAAGCCTTCTAATCCTTTTGAACTCTATCTCTATCCATTCATATCTTTGGGTCAATATACTCAAGTATTGGCCAATCTATAACCATTCACCCTCATACAATTCCACTTGCAAAAGATTCTATAGAAAATTATCTCACTCTACATAGCATGTTAGCTACCAGGCTCAATTTCTGTGTGATATGTCGGAATTCTGGGTTCATGACTATATATAAGCAATCCAAATTAACATGGCTATATCTAGAGTAGATCAAGTGGTAATCATGCATAGTAGAGGCAAATAGTCTGTCTCAATTATCACTGAAGTATTGATGAAGTACTCTTTATCAAAATTTAATGTAATTAAAGCATCCCATAACTCTCTTTTGATCTATGAGTATCTCCTCTATCTTTCATTTAAAACTCTTGCACCAAATCTCACAGCAATCATCATCTTAACCTATAACCCAACCAAAATGAACTAGTATCCATTGTAATAATGATAGGCTTCCCATTTGCATACTTTAATTTTCTCATGTTGGTAAAGTCCTCAAAAGCTTCTCTAGTTTATTATAGCTTTGGTATGTCTCTTGTCCCAAAAGAAGTTATGTCCCTTTCTTAACAACTAGTACAAGTCTTTCTCAATTTGAACAAAACAGGGAATCCAGATAAAGTAAAACACACATGCTCTAAGAAACTTTTGAATTTAGATATTGATGAACATATATTTTCTGTCTTCTCTATTGCATCCACTTTTGCAGGAGAAGGCCTTCTTTCATAAGGCCCATTTATATGACCCAGTATCAATGCTTCATTGACCCCAAACACTAAATTTTGACCCAAGAGGGTCAAATTCGCTTCCTTTAACCTAGCAAGGATTTTCTCATTGTTGTGCTACACACTCAACATGTCCGAACCATTGGGCATACTTTAATTCATTCAAGAGCTTGAATGCACGTATCGTAGATTAGATCTCAAATAGTCACTTACACATGAATTGAGAACAAACTGTTATATTGAACATCGAGTCATATGGCTCCCACAAAGAAGGTTACAAGCTCTAGCTCCATGATTCAAGTGAGCACTCCATTGCCCCTCAATCCTCTATGGCCCTTATCATGCAAGAGAAGGCATGGTGGTTATGAGACAATACAAGAGAGAAGGCTAGAGGTTTCACTTCCTTGTCCCTCACCTTTTACTCACACTCTCTCCCCCTCAATCTTACACTCTCACACACTTTCTTTCTCCCAAGATTTGGAGCAAGAAAGTAGAGAAGCAAGTTTTCACACACAAGAATCACAATTTCTATTCAAACTCATCACTTTTATACATGAATGGTTTCCCTTTTTCCTTGCGCATCCTACCCAACCCTTGGCCCCTTTTGAGATGCAATTGTTGACAAATTGCACAGGAACAGAGCCTGCAACTCTCGGTAAAAGTAATACAAAACTTTGACCAAATGATATAATTTCCAAAAAGTTGTGGCTTCTTTTTTCCATGTCTTTATGCTTCCAAAAATCCATTAATATTTCCCCCTCCTAATGGAGTGCTAGTCCCATGGAATTTGCTCCCAAAATGCTCTCAAAATGCAAGGTGTATTAGCGATGAGTGTTGGATTGGTTGATGGAGAGATCTTGGGGGGGACTTATGCTACTATAATAATGTGGTGATAAATATATTGGTGTCGATGACAAATGATATTGAAGTTAGATGAGGGCCACTAATGTTATTGCTGCTTCATGCATTGCCTATACTTGTTTGGGTGCTCTCCCTAAAGGTGTGACTACCTATCTAGTGATATGGAGTGCTTGTGCAATGGAATTGGGAGTGGGTCACGTTTCAAGTAAACTTGGAATGTTGTCCCACATTTGAGGACCTAGTTCATGGAAGGTTATGGTACTATGCTAATTTTAGGGAGAAAGGCCTGCCAAGCAAGCTTGGGATGTCCTACCCTTAAACGTGCCCTAAAGTGGTGATATGGGGGATGGGCTAAGGCAATCCCTATGTGCCATGCATATATCTCTCTCTTTTCTTCTTCTTTATTTTCTTTTTTATAAAAATAAATAAGTATAAAAATAAAGTAGAGAGATAATACATTACTCAAGTATTGGCATGAGTGCATGTTGTAGACATCTTGAGCTAAGCATGCATTCTCTCAATGAATTGCACAACTCAAGGGTTGACTTCAGGTAGAAGGGATGTGTGCAAATTGTCAACCTATTATCTACCATATCTCTTATCATCTTGGTGAAATAGGTTAGTAGCAGTAGTGCCCTAAGATGAAGGCAGATCATGGCTACTCGATCAATACATGCATTCATGTCAAAGAAGAGTGGTGAGAACCACTCTTCGCATGGTGTGAGTGGTGAGGTAGTTACAAGTTGTTGTAATAAAGGCAGGATTTGGACAATTAGTGAACTTTATCAAAAAGAACATGAAGGATGGGATATTATCAAAATATTGGAATAGGTAAATCTTGGCTTTCTCTACATCCTTCACACTAAGCACATTTGGGAAGCTATACCTCCCATGCTTTTTTTGGTCAAAACCATTGATGCACTAGTGGGGATAGGGAGAAAGAAGTGGGTTTGCTCCATCAAGCTCATTGGAGTAAAAGGTGTTCCAAGTTACCTTATCCTGATCCTTGAATGTGACATGATACCTTGAGGCATCAATGTTAACCTGTCAAGCGCATTTCTTAGCTATATTTTTGGCTATTTTGATCAACACATGGGCAACTTGTGGGGGTAGAGGCTCCTTGTACTTGGCAATCTCATCTATCTTGAAATCAAACACTAGTGCTTCTTAAGACTCTTCCTAAATTCCACACCTTTGTAGCTTTTCATTGGGCCATTCCTCTTAAATGCATTCTTCTTATTTGACCATAAGCTTAGAAGGAAGAGGATGGTTGATCACCTTCTATGGCTGCACCTTGAGTTCTACCACC
Organism: Lygodium microphyllum; assembly: GCF_053477565.2. NCBI lineage: Eukaryota > Viridiplantae > Streptophyta > Polypodiopsida > Schizaeales > Lygodiaceae > Lygodium > Lygodium microphyllum. Next base: position 58,362,979 of record NC_141136.1, on the reverse strand, counting down.
ATGGTATTGTAAGCTTCTCTTTATTATGCTACTTCCTCTAGAGTGGGTCGTGTGGAGAAATCATTGAATGATGGTAGGTCAAGAATGTTGGTGGGTGGTGACATGGCTTTTGGTGGTTCCAAGATTATTGGGGACTTAGGAGGGGAAGACTCTTCATCCATCAATCCCATCTCCATTCCCTCCAAGAGATGGTGAACTACTTTAAGCTCATTGGAGTTTTTGGATAGAGGAATGCCTCAGTGGTTGCCTTCCTATAGATCTCTTGTTGCTTAATGAGAATGCTAGTTAGATCTTATATTGCGCTTGTTCATTTAAGGCAATGCCTAAATCATTGGACAAATTGAAAAGAATTTCTCCTTGCAATCTCAAAGTTTCCTTTTCCACTGAATTTGCAGCCTTTTCTAATTGACTAATGATGGTTTGCTACATGGAATCAAAGTTGTTTTCCATTGCTCTCTTTTGCAAATGCATTTGGTGATCCCTTTCTTGCTATTGTACCTTCACCATTTCTTGAAAAACACTACATTGCTTTTAGTGAGTGCATGGCTCAATTAGAGGTTTTCTTCCCTAAGCTTTCCATTCTCTATCTAAGACTCCTTGTAATTTGTTTACATATCCTCAAGCCTATCTTTGATGTACTGGAGGATGCCTTCTTTGTACTCTGGCTCCTTCTAAAGTTCTTCTATTTGTTTTTCTTCCCTTCAGTTGGCAGTTGGCTTTCCTTCTTCAAGGTCATTTCTCTTTCCTCCAACTCTTTTTGGAACTATGCCTTTAAGTCATTCTCCTTTGCTTCTAAGGCCTTCCAAAACTTAAACCCTTAGGATGTTTTCTTTTTCTTGTCAGTTCTTTTGGAATTTTTCTTGCAAGGATTCCTTTTTCTCTTGTAATGCTTTTTGGATGTTTTCACTCCGCATGGTCTTGGCTTTGTCAAGTTCCTTCCTCTTTACTTGAAGTTTTACTTTCTTTTCCTCAAGCTGTCCCTATAGCTCTATTGCCTATTCCTCCTTTTCTATAATAAAGAATTTGTAGTCCTTCTACAAGTCATCTAGTTTTACATGTATATCTTGTTTTTCTTTAAGATTAGCTTTTGCTATTTTGAGATCCTTGTGCATCCTCTCTAGGGTTTCAATTTCTCCTCCTTTATCCTATCATTTTGGATGGTTGTGGGTACTTTTTGTAGATTTTTCATGTTGTTGTTTCTCTTATTGAATGCTTGTAGAGTGGTCTCCTATAGGGTCTTAACTTTGGCAAGCTCAGAAACCTAGGTTTGCAGTTGATCTATCTTCTTCTCCATATTGAGCAAGAGGGTTGAGGGAATAGGTTCTTCATTTGCTTTCTCCTTGTCATTCTTAGAACTGGATGATCCTTTTTCAAGGGCTATCATAGCCATGAAATGCTCTTAGATTGAGGTGTCTAATGATGCTTGGATCGCTTTTGTGAGATCCTCTCTTTCTTGATGTGTCCATCTAGCCTCTAGTTTGTCAAACTCTTTCTTAGAGATTTTGGCAACCAAATCAAACAATCTCTGTCCTTACTCACCTGATGTGCCTTCCCTAAGCTTTTTTGTTGCTATTCTTTTTCCTTTTATTTTTTTGTTGAGTTGGGTGTAGGGCTAGGCATCAATTGTTCATAAGGCATACCTAGGTAGGTGGTTATCAAGTGATTTAGTATGGATCCATAGTTGATGATCATATTTTTGCCCTCTTTGTGACTTAGCTTGGAGGGCATGTCTTTTTTAAAGACCTTATGAGCTCGTACAAGGGATTTAGAGATGCACTCCAACCATAAAGCATTTAGGTATTGGTTTGCTATATTTTCTATCATTATGTCTTTCATGAAACATTTTGAGACTCTTAGGCTAGAGGTAGGCTTGTTATAAGTGAAGTGGTGGTGAAGGACCTGTGCGGTGGCTTTTAATTCTTCATCGCTGTGCTTTGTCAAGAGTATCCCCTTCTATGTTATGACATCTGGATCTTTACAAGTCTTTGGAATGTTACTAGTTTCTATGTCTTGTTATATCTTATGATTTTCTTTTTAGGCCTAGTGTCTATTCTACTATTTTTTATGTGAGCTCAATGATCTTTTCTTGGTGTTCTTAGTGGTCTCCATTCTTCATGTTGAACTATAACTTGAAGCCCTTTATTTCCATTTGGGATCCATAAATCACAACCTCACAAGTTGTGAAGTTGATAGGATGGATAGATGCTTTGATGAGGGTAACTTATCCATAGTTGTCTATCATCTCCCTAAGTTCTTGGTGATGGTTGATGAGGTGGTCTAGGCTACTTGTGCTTCTAAAGCGGATTTGGCCAACTTCATACATGCTCACCTAAATGCCAAAGTTACTGCTTGGAAAAAGGAGAAAAAATATTTTTGTCCTCATTAAGAGGACCCTTGACTAGTATTGGCACATTTCCAATCACTTGTATCTCTTGACTCCTATAACCCACAGAATAGATCATGAGCCATTTCTTTTGGCAAAAAATTTACATCATATTAGATGTGGTCTCACAGTAAGTAGGTCATACTTTAGGAAACTAACAATCTTTGGTGTTCTACAGTTGTGACCACTTTAGTTCCAAGCATGATGACCTCATGGCAAAGGATCAACCATTTGTTTAGGAAGTGACTTGAAGAGTTGCATAACTAATGTAGATTGGTAATAACATTAGAGTTCGTAAAGGAGTGTATTCTTCATATAGGAGGGAAGTATTCAAGGTTTCTTTAGTTGGTCATGCGGGATCTCTTGTGCTAACTTATCCATGATGGTAATGCTTTTTCAAAAGAGATGTTCATGCTCCTCCCATGTAGGATACCATTGAGATGCAAATGAGAGCATGCCACAGTTAGCCATTCCCAAGTCTATCATGGCAAACCATTTGGCAAAGGTGCCAAAAGTGGTGTCCAAGAGTACAAAGCACTCAACAAGGGGCTTTTGGGTACAAACCAATAAGTCCTCAGCCACTTAATATATGGACCGGCATTATTGTGACTTCATGATGTGAAAATGTTCAAAACAATGTCCTTTTTTGAGGGTAGTGGATCTTATTGTAGGGTCTATTTTGGAACCAATTCTATTAATTCTAGTAATGATGGGGTCTTGGGCTTCGGGGGAGGTGGTGGAGAATAAGGCAAGAAATGGGAAAACGAGTTAGAGGTAGAGTCTTGGTGAGAGTTAAGAGTGTTGTGCTCAAGCTCTACACACAAGATGGATTATGTGAAGTGTGAGGAGAAGTTAATGTAGAGGAAGTTATGACAAATGTACAAGGTGTAGTGTCGAGCAATTTGGGTAAGCAAAGGTTGTGGGATCCATGATAATAGCCTTGAGCTTCTAGAAGCTTCTTAGGGACCCAATGTTGTGTAAGGCGTGGGTTGTGATATGACTGATGGCCATGTAATGAAGGATGGGTCTTAGATCTCATTGAGTGTTTGAGAAGCATATGAGGAGTTTTTTGGCTGCCATTGTCACTATATTGTGGTGCTAACGAGGGTTTTCTTACTTGCATGGTCATCTAGAATTGGGTCAATATTGTCGTGGACTTGGTTGTTTGGCTAGATAGAGAATTGCAACCAGTCGAGCTATTTGTTCTTGGAGACAAATGTGGTGATAGCATGGGTATCGGCCAACTCAAAGTGAATTCATTTGTCAACATAGTTGATGCTATAGTTGGTTAGATACTTGAAGGTGCATCCCAAGAGAATCTTTGTACCTACTCCTTCAAGGTTTGGAAGGACATAAAAGAGGAGCGGGATACTTTCTATCTTAATCATGATTGTTAGCATATATCAACCTAACAAGATGTATGGTCATCCTCTATAGAGGTTAACCTTTGCATTAATGGATTGCAATGAGGGTTGCTCAATTTTTCCAATAGCTATATAGCAAGGTATTATAATTAGATCCCTCATGAATGATAGCATTGGTTGTTTACTAATGAACGGGTTGCATTGAGGCAAGTGCAAATATATGCAACTAGGCTTAAAGGTTCAACATTGATACCCAATGCTACTAATGGCCACATCTCTTACATTTACAATTGTTAGCACGAGGGTAGTAGACACCGATGGGGTCAAGTGTTAACATTGCACAAACTATCATAGAATGTTTATTCTATACACAACATAGGAATTTCCATGTTTACCATCAAATGTTCATGCGAAAGGTATCCAGGTGGATAATATCTCCAAATTCTAAGACCATTAAAGTGGTCGATGGCATCCAGAGTTTCCAACTCCACATTTCTTCTCCTGTTGATCACATGGAAGAAAGGTTTGAGGCCTCGTAATTTGAGTTTTTGCTCTTGGACTTTGATTGAATAAAGTAGGACAAGATCTCCCTTGTCAAAGGAACATTGCTTGACATGCTTGGCAAACCAAGCCTTTCATTTGGCCTTATATGTTAGTAGGGGATGATTAGCTAGTATTTGTGTTTTTGCTAATTGCTCCCTCAAGTCTCCATTACCTTTGTATGTGTGCTCTTGATTCTTCATCTCTCTCCCCTCTTATCTATTTTCATGCTAGGGGTTAAGAATTCCATAGGCATAATGAGATCAATGCCATATGCCAAATGGAATGGGGTTTGTCTTGTGGTAGTCTTATAGGCCATTCAATAGGCCCATAGAATTGCCACAAGCTTGTCATCCCACTTAGATCATGAAGTTGAGGCCGTTTTGGTTAGGATAATAACAATAATGAATTTATTAGTAGCTTCTACCTAGCCGTTCTCTTGAGAATAATATGGGCCAGATTTTTGATGGGGATGACTAGGAACATGGATAGAAGGCGATGGATTACCTCATTCAAGAAGTGTGTCCCTTGATTTTGCTGATGATGTCTATGGGGCACATCCCTATCATGAAATGACTTGCTCCCAAAGAAAGCGAGCAATGGTTCATGTGTCATTTTTACAAGTTATCCTTGCTTATACACATTTAGTCATGTAGTCGGTGGCTACGATAATGTATCAAGCATGCGAGTACTGAGTGGTTGGACTAATTGGGCCTATGAAATCTATGCCCTAATTTTTGAAAGGTTGGCTAGTAATAATTGGTGTAAGCTCCAATTTGTCCTTGTGGATAGGTAATTTAGTACACTGGCACTCATCATAGTGGTTGACAAAGTGACTAGCATCCTCGAATAGACTAGACCAATTGACTTGAGCTTGAAGCACTTTTTGATAGTGGCAATTGCATCAAAGTATCCTTCAGCAATACCACAATGTGCATCTTCTAGCACACCTCCTATTTGATGCTCACCACATCTTTTGAAGGAGATTATTGTGTCTTCAATGAAGGATGATTTTTGATGCCTAGAAGTGCTTAAAAATAGCCAAAAAATCTGAATTTCAGGGGAAAAATAGACTTTGTCAAAGGCAGCGGTGGCAATTAGTAAGATTTTAAGCAGCAATGCCCGGAAAAGGCTTAAAAGACCCACTTGACGACAGTTGGTGAATTTTGACAATTTTTTGGCATGCCAGATGGGACCTTGGGAGATGCCCGACAAGGGAGGACTTCAAGATGGATGCCCAAGATTTTACGGACTGAAATTTGGACATCGGACGCGGGAGATAGGATGCCCGAGAGGCCAAGTTCATAGTCAAGTGTGAATGGGACTTGCCAAGAGCCAAAAGGCATGACCTTTGGGAGCTCCCAAAAGGGGGCCCCTAAAAAAAAACCGAATTTTGTGGGGGGGGGTGCCGTTTTTTTTTGGCGAGCGTGCAAGAAGGCACCATCTTCTCGAATGATTGAGATGAGATGTGGGACCTGTAACAGCCCCCCAACCGATTACATGCCTGTTCTACTCTTGATCTTCGCTCTTCATTGCTCTAGTTGGCTCCTCAAATGGCTGCCCGGTTGTGGAGATCAGATTTCAGTCTTTCTCTCTCCTCCCTCTCTCTCCTGCAAGGGACAGTTCCTGTGTGTGAAGAGGAATGAAGCCTGGTTGATGAATGCTCGTTCACCGGCGCGGTACTGGACAAACTGAAGGTGGGATGAAGATGGCAGTATGGATGTGGGCTGAGCATAAAATGGGCCTTGATTTGCAGACCCGCAATAAGTTTCAAAACCCGAAATAATAAAAAATACACGGTAATGACATTTGCACAAAGAAAATGGCTCCTTTTTCGCATTTGATGAGGTTAGCAATGTTCATATGGGCTGAAAATTGATGGACATGTTGTTTGCTATTGGTTTTAGTCTTTCATAATAAGAAAAATAGAAAAAATGGAAAAAACCCGAAAAGCATGGTTTTTAAGAGTAAAAATGGGATTTTTGGGCTTAAAATGGGAAAAGCATGAAACAAAACACTAGTAAAATCTACATGGTTGCTAGTTAAAGACTCAAGAGCCATAGCTATGAAATAATGCTAAATTTCTTTCATTTTTATTGATAAAAAATAAGGAAAAATAAGAAAAAATGAGGAAAAATGCTCTTTAAAAGGGAAAAAATAGGGAATGTATGAGGAAAATTATGGAAAATTATGGATGTGTTTGTGAGTGTATAATAAGGATAAATCATGAGGGTTTGCCTCAGGTTATCTCCCTTTATATGTTTTTGTGAGTATTTACTTCTTATTTTGTGCGAAATACACATGAAATTACCCTTTTACCTATCATTGCAAGCAAAACTCTAAACGGTAGGGAGAGAGGGGAGTTTGAGCATTGAAATATGTTATAAAATCTAATGTATTTGCTGCATTATTCATATAAGATGTTGTTAAGTTAAATAAAGGGAAGTATAGCACGAGTGTAAGGCTTGATGTCTTCTCTCATTATAGCAATTATGCGTTAGTGTATGAAAACATGAAAATAATGGATTTGCACAATGCACGATGCTGGTTTTTCAATTGTTTGAGCACTTAATCATATACACATTTGCATCAAGCATCGCTAAATGGTATCAATTACAAGCTCCTAGATGCATAGCACTTGGTTTCTTGAGGACTTGACCCACGTAGAGAGAGTGAACAACCCAGCTGTAGGTCTAGACGGTGGGTCAAAGGGGATGGATAAGTGAGGATAAGTGCATTCTTAAAACGTTAAATATATTGGCACTAAGAGGGGAGATTGTTTCAAATGTGTCTATGTGTGGAAGCAGCGCATCGAGGGGCCAATCCCCAAGATGTAGGAGAGCTGCAGTAGGGCCACGACAATCAGCCAGTGGGGTGCCCTTGTGTGTATAATATGAGGCATTTAATTCCGATATATGTATAATCTCCCTCTGAGGAGATGGGGAAAGGGAACATCCATTGGATTACAGACTATAAACGTGCAATGATTAGTGTTTGGGATAGTGTATCCCTCAATAGATGCTCCTAGCCCGTGAGGCCATGAGGTGGGGTTGTCTGTTGAGGGCATGAGGTCCGGCTAGTGCCTTAGCCAATGCCGGCCCATTTTAGGTCCCATCAGTGGTGCATGTGTCGGGAGCCGCCAACAAGTGGTGGTTCTCGAATCTAGGGTTTCTAGGGACCAAATAGTTGGTTTATGTCCTCTGACAAGGACCGTCAAGCCGAAATACAAAAAGCAAAATGTGCTAAGAGGGCTAGATGGCGGTTGGAGATTGTAAGTCTTTATTCTCCTCAAAGGAGCAACCCGTTGCACATAAGTGGCAGTGGTTCTAGTAACCTAAGTATTACAAGTATCTCTTCGAGTGCAAGTGGAAGTCCTAGTACTTCCCTAGTTCCAGTTAATCAACCCACAACAAGTGGGGGTGTAGTTTTACCTACACAAACTCCTGTTGTCAATCCGGTTGTAGCCATGGCACAACCTATTGCAATTCCAGCAGGGACACTGGATATGCCGGCATTAGGAGCATCGTTGCCCATTTTCCATGGGTTAGGAAAAGAAGGTGGATAACTCCACATTAAGGAGTTTCAAACACTTATGTTCAATTATTGAATCCAAGAGGAAGGACACCTAATGATGTTCTTTAACATGACATTAAAAGGAAGAGCGGCAGTATGATATCACGGTCTCGAAGTCGGAACCATAACTAGCAGTGCCCAATTCTTTACGGCTTTCCGTAGAGAGTTTGCCCCTGAGAAGGGTGGACAATATTGGTTGCGTGTCATGAATGTAACACGCCAAGAGCCAAATGAGAATGTCCAAGCCTATGTCAAGAAATTAAAGCAACTTCTTCGTAAACTAAATACTTATATTCCCATTCCAACGGCTGCCCAATTACAATATTTCCCACATGGATTGGATTTTAATATCCATGTGTAGCTGAGTAGTGTTGCTTTGACCGACATTGACACTGCTATTACCCAAGCAAAAGGAGTAGAGTCGCGCTTGCAAGCGGCTTATGCAGCAAGGATAAATTGAAATGGTAATAACTTGGCCTTGACCAATGGGAATCAAGGGGATCCCATGTCAAACGCGAATGGGAGAGGAGGGATCATATCGAATTTGCCTATGTTACCAGCTCCTCCTAGCATGACTATGCCCATGGCTAGTCAGGCGGCCTCACTAAATAGTGGGGGCCAAACAATGAATCCTAATGTTGTCCCAGTAGATCAACGGCCAATCCCTAATCAAGTGGTTAGGCCCATGGGACGACAAACTGACTATCGCGGCTACGAGTCAAGTGCCTTTAATGTCCTTGGTGAAGTTAAGGACATGATGAAGCACTACACCGATATGATCTCTGAGCAGTATTGATAAATAGCTGTGGATGTCAATTTCCTTAAGAAGCAACAGAATTTGATAGGGAGTCGATGCCCTGAAGAGGGTGGCCCCTCAAGATTCAACTATAAGTGGTGTGGTGGCCAACATTTCCCTAGGAATTTCCCGAATGTCAAATGTGATATTTGCGAAAAGTCTGGCCACTTAGCTGCTACCTGTTAGAGTAAGATCAGTTCTCTCCAACAAGGAAGTAAACAACCTGGTCCAGTTAACCATCGCACACAAGGGAATAATCTCCAGCAAGATGAGGGACCAAGACAAATACTACAACGAGGAAAGGCTGTTGTAGAGGAGTTGCCTCATGGGAGTGGAGTCAACCTTTTTGAGGCTGTACGTATCAATGATGCTGAAACTTCTAATCTATGAGCCATAACAAGAGGGCAAAAGATTAAAGAGGGTGATAAAGGAATTGTAAAACAACTTGTCAAGGGAAACACTAAGTAGGATGCTAGGGAAAAGCGAGTCTTGAATCCGGATATGAAAGGTGGACCTTTAAGGCCTGTTGACGGTAAAGTAGATCCCGAGAAGGATAGAGAGGTGCCAAGAAAGAAGACAAAAGTAAAAAAAGAGGCACTAAAGCCGGCGGTCCAATGACCAAAGGAAAGAATGGTTTGGTGCGAGAAGAGAACTTTGGTTAACTACCATGACTTTGACCTAGCAAGTTCTCTTTGCGAAGTCAAACCAGATGTGAATCTCCTGCAATTGATCAAACTTTCTCCAGGAGTACGCAAGGAATTCAAGAAAATCCTGCGTATCGGGTATATAGTAGAACCTTTGGGCATAGCTGGAGTGGGAGAAGATTGGTTTGATCATGCTGAAAAGCATTGCCCTAGAGTTCCAGCATATGTGGACGGAATATTAGTAGAGCATGCTATTGCGGACATTGGATCCTCCGTCAATATCATAAGTTCAGACTTGATGGAGCGACTAGGTCTCGAAATTCAAAAAAACAGCTCCATGCTTCTTAGGATGGCGGATGATAGTCTAAGACAACCGGAAGGTTGCATCACTAAAGTCCATGTTACTATTGCAAGTGTGGAATGCTATCTGGACTTTAGGGTGATAAGGTTTGCAAGACGCCCTAGCTATCAAGTTTTGCTAGGAAGGCCCTAGATTTTACGAACAGATTGTCAAGTCGATATACCCCCGCTGGTCGAGTGATTTTAGGTCAAGGTGCCCATCGTGTAATAGTGGATGCTTACCCTGAGTCTCCTCAGAGTGAGAGAGCTCATTTATCCTCCACTGAACTAGAAACAATAGATGATCCATCTAATAGTGAGACGTCATCGAGCGATGGATCTAAGGAAGGGTCCACTAGAGAGGATATTTATTAGATAACCTTGAATGAGTCGATAGAGCCTCATGATCAAATAAGAGATGCGGATGTTATTGAGTTGGACCTTGGTATGCCTAATGATGCGTGACCCATCAAATTGGGTTCTATGCTCAGTTTGGAAGAGAGAGAGGACTATGTGTCCCTGATTCAGGAGTTTTGCAACATCTTTGCTTGACGAACTTAGGGATATTCCTCCTAGTCTAGCTGTGCATATTCCTGTAAAGGAAGGTACCCGCCCTGTACATTAGAAAGTAAGGTGTATGCCTTTTGAATTAAGAGACGGGTTGTTCGAGGAACTACAGAAGTTGCGAAAAGCGGGTTTGATCTTCCCTGTTCAGCATACTGAATGGTGCTCACCAGTTGTGATCAAGAAGAAGAATAATAATTATATCCGGCTTTGAGTAGATTTTAGAGAGTTGAATAAGAAAACTGTTAAAGATTACTACGGGTTGCCATTTATTGACCAAATTTTGGATCAACTAGCGGGTAGGGAAATCTATTCCTTTATCGACTGCTTTGTAGGGTCTAACCAAATGGCGATTACTGAGCAAGATAAGCTAAAAACAATGTTTATTACTGTCTTTGGTACCTTTGCGTACCATGTGATGGCATTCGGGTTATGTAATGCACCAGAAGCATGGCAGAGAACAGCCAACAAGACCTTTGGTGACATTTCCCCTTGAGGAGTTGAAAGTATTCATTGACGATCTAGGGGCAGCCACTGTAAGAGATAGATAGTTAATTATCTTAGGAAGTATTTTGAGCGTTGCCGACAATTCTGCATAGCTCTCAACCATGGAAGTCCATCTTTGGAGTTCCTTATGGGCTCTTGTTATGCCATGTGGTCAGTTCCGTAGGGATTGCGACTGATCCTAAAAATATCAAGGTCATAGTCGCCATGAGTCCATTACGTACTCCAAAGGAAGTGCATAGCTTTCTATCATCGGTAGGGTATTATTGGAGGTTTATCAATGCCTTGGCAGAAAGAATGTTGCCACTGACAAACCTATTGTCCTTTAATGGAGTGATGCTTGCAAAGTATCTTTTGACAATGTAAAGCAAGAGCTTACCAAAGCACCTATTTTAAAAGCACCAAAAAGGGGTGAAATGTTCTATATATTTTCAGCAGCAACTATGTATAGTATCAGCTATTGTTTGGCCCAAATTTGGGAGGAAAAGTGGTACCATCCGATAGCTTTTGCTAGTCGCAAGTTGGGCATATTAGAGATTAACTACACCTATATGGAGAAGTTGTGCCTTGCGATGGTATTGGTAACCAAGAAGTTCAGGCACTACATTCTTTATGAGAGGGTGGTTTTTTATACGAAGGTGGAAGGGCTTCGATTGTTGCTAAATAAGTTACAGCCTCCTGATCATTTAGTAAAGTGGTTAATCACTTTACAGGAGTTTGATTATGAGATTAAGAGCAAGCCGCCGAAGCTTTAGGGCATTGTCGAGTGTCTTGTGGATTTCGAAGAGCCAAAAGAGGTCGTGGCTGAAGGAAGTGACATGGAAACATTGTTTAAGATTGATAGGGCGTCTTTTCCCTCCTGGTATGCTGCTATATGCACTATCTTTCCACGAGAGAGACTGGAGCTACTCTATCAAAACCAGAGAAGAGGAAGATTAAATAGCAGGCATTGAAATTTTCCTTGATCGTAGGGACATTATATCGGCAAGGTGTTGATGATATCTATCGTTGATGTGTGATGCCTGACAAGGTTCCCTTCATTTTGGAAGAGTGCCATGATTCCACTTGTGGAGGGCACTTTGTTGGGCGGTTGACATCACAGAAGGCTTTATGAGGTGGTTATTGGTGGCCATCCATCTTCGAGGATTCATTTGACTATGTTAAAAGATGTGATACATGTCAAAGACATGATAGTCGAGAGAATAGGAAGCGTCCACTTACGCCTATTATGGCTATCCTTCCATTTGAGAAGTGAGGCTAGCATAAACTTTGTGGGACTTATTACCCTGTCGTCTACTACTCAGAAAACATACATTATAGTAGCAACTGATTGCTTTACAAAGTGGTTAGAAGCACGGGCGACGAGACAGGACAATGCAAAAGGAACTGCTAGTTTCCTACTTGAGGAGATCATCTGCCGTTTTGGTCCCCCAAAGGAAATAGTATCGGACTATGGAACTCACTTTTTGAATAAGGTAATTAGAAGCCTGACTGAAGCATGGAGCATTAAGCATAACAAGACGACCCCCTATAATCCGCAAGCCAATGGACATATTGAAAGTACCAATAAGCAGCTTGTGGGTATCCTCCTATCCAAGATAGTCTCTGAAAAGAAACGGGACTGGGATACAAAATTATATGTGGTAGTTTGGGCGTATAATACGACGTTTAAACGAGCCACTGGCCACACCCCATTCAAATTAGTTTATGGGGAGGAGTATGTCTTGCCCTTAGAAATTGAGTTGCCATCCATAAGATTCGCGATCAATCATTCTTTGGGTGATGAAGATGCCTTATTTGAACAGTTTACGACTATAGCCCACTTGGACGAGCTCAAATTGTAGAGTTTGTTGCATCAGGAGGTAGCTAAATGTCAGATGAAGTGGTTGCATGACCTAAAGGCGAAGAAGTATACCTTTAAAAAAGGGCAATTAGTTCTGTATTACGATGCGTATAGGGAGCTATTTCTAGGAAAGCTGGAATCTAGATGGGATGGTCCTTACAAGATAGTTCGGATAGGTAAAAATACGGCAAGAGTTTTATTAGCTGATCTACAAGGAGTGGAATTTAAGAATAAGGTTAATATCAATAAGATTAAACCTTATTATTTCTAAATATGCTAACGCGCTAAATGCATTGTAGGTCCATGCTGGGGCTGATTTGAGACCTGCAGGAGAGCTTAAACTGGTCGATGGGGCAGTTAATCCCTTATTTGGAGCACCCATATCTAAAGCAAAGATATCATCAGGGGAGTCTTATCTGGTGGAGCAAGTGATACAAAGTGGTTGAGCAAGAAGACTATACCTTTGTGTGGGAGATTAAAGTTTTCTACCATCACTATTTACAAATCTTGACAAGCATCCTTGTTGAGTTTAATGTAGAAGGTGGGATAGAGCTGTCAGTTCATTCTCTAAATATGCTGAATTTTGATTATCATACCTATGAATATAGGAGTTTCTGATGGAAGGTTGTGTAAACCCATTGTGGACGTACACGTTATACTTTGATGGAGCGTCTAGGGGGCCTCATAGAAAAGGGAGAGTTGGAGTAGTATCTGAGATCCCCGTCGTAGAGCTACAATGAAATTAGCTGCTTATCTCGGGGTGGGATTCACTAACAACATGGCGGAGTATAAAGCCCTGATTATGGGATTGAATATTTCCAAGAAAGGTGGCATTCGATGGTTGTTAGTAAAAGGGGATTTCCAGCTGATCTTAAATCAACTTAATGGGACATATACAGTTCGGAATCCTATCCTTCGTATGCATCATCATCGAACTGCTATAACCCTACTTGATGAATTTGAGAGCACGTTATTGGAATCAGTTTGGGGATTCATTAGCCAATCTTGCTTATGAGGAGGACCTCTTTTTCAACTGTGGTCCTCGTACAGATGTTGTTATTGATAATGAGATGGGACCTGGTCGCTTGTGGGGAATGTTATCAGACCACGCGTTATATGGGAGGCGATGGTTGATATGGGTAATGGGAAGAGTAGCCGAGACCCATCTATCACTATTATCTTGGACCCATAGGTTGATTCGATGACATGTTATGCGTACGCCTCTTGCTATATATGCAAGAGGTATGGGTAATAACTTGATGCATTTAGTTTAGGGCTGAGTGCCCTGTTTTCCCCCTTGGAGTGGAGCGTGTGTTTGTATATCTACCTTCTTCCAAGGAGGGATCTCTATGAGCTGGTTTGCTTGATTTCTTTAGGCCAAGAGGGCCAACTAGTTTGCAGTGAAATGTGCTATTTCTTTAGGCCAAGAGGGCCATTCATCTGTTTGGTGTGGGTACAGTTAATGGTTTTTTGTTGTAGTGATTGCATCATATAGGTTAATGAAGTTGCTGGAGGGAGCCTTTGTTGCGAAGGAGCTTCTTGTGGCCATTCTAAGTGGTTTTGTCCCCTTTTCGAGTCTTTTCCCTTAAGCAATTAATGATATATGTGTGTGCAAGGGTTACTTTCTTTTGTTTGTTGGGGACCGGCAATCAAGGCATGAAGTCCCAAGATTAGGCTCTATGTGTCTAGGGGAGGTTTGCATAGTCATTGCCTCCTGCGAAGCATTGTCAGGCATTGTAAGACTTGTTTTAGATGGGAATTCTAGTGACCCTGTCCTGCTGACCTGCTAGGTGGCCATTCTAGGCGTTCCTCTTAGTTGTGAGGCAATTAGAGAAGCCTACTAAAATAATGATGGAAAGAGACAAACCCCTAAATATGTGCAAGACAATATATGAATATACGGAGGTGTGTAAAAAGGGGTTCTAACCCCTATAAAAATAGAAATGGAAAGAAATAAAAATCTTTGAGCAGTTGTTCATTGCCTTGAGAAGGCCTGGTAGGTGCTTGGGGACGAGACAAGACCCGAGGCCGATGCCTTGTTTTTCGAGGGGTGGCATCTAGCTGAAAAAATAAAGAATATAAGAAGGTTGAAGCGAAAATAAAAGTGAGCGTTAGAAAAGGATTAAGTGTCGCCTTGCACGGGCTTGGTAGGTTCTTGGGTATCGAGACAAGACCTAAGGCCGATGCCTTGCTCTCCCTGGGTCACTACGCTTAGCTCCCTCCTTTTTACACGCTCGAGTATGGAAAATAAGAGGCTAAAGACCCAATGTGCTAAATGACAATACTTATTGATCATGCTATAAGAGTCCTCACCTAGTAGGAGCTCCTAGTTGCATTGTCCTTAGTTAGATAGGTAGTTCAGACCACCACTTAGGATGACCTCTTTGATGGTTCTTGTTATCTTGACTGTGTTGGAGCAATTGGTTAGTGACTAGCTTTCGACTTTCTGTCAAATTATGCTAGGCCTACTCCTCGTGGATTTCGTGCCTTGGTTTTGACAAGGGGGTAGGGTGAGAGCTGTGATGTGTTTTGTTGTGTATCTATTTTGTATCAGCTTGATGATCTTTGTGGTTGTGTTTATGTGTAGATTTGTTCGTGGGATTCGACGGGCTGACTTGCCCTATCCCCCCGTGGTCGCCAATGATAGATGATTTTTTATGCCGAGAAGTGCTTAAAAACAGCCCAAGATGATTTTTGATGTCGAGAAGTGCTTAAAAATAGCCAAAAATTCCAAATTTCAAGGAAAAAATAGACTTCATCAAAGGCGGCAGTGGCAATTAGTACGATTTTAAGCGGCAATGCCCGAAAAAGGCTTAAAGGACCCACTTGATGACAGTTGGTGAATTTTGAGAATTTTTTGGCATGTCAGATGGAAACCTGGGAGATGCTCAGCAGTGGAGGACTTCAAGATAGATGCCCAGGATTTTACGGACTGAAATTTGGACACCGGATGCAGAAGATAGGATGCCCGAGAGGCCAAGTTCATAGTCAAGTGTGAATGGGACTTGCCAAGAGCCAAAAGGCATGACCTTTGGGGGACTCCCAAAAGGGGGTTCCTAAAAAAAAAAAAAAAGTGGGGGGGGGGGGGGGGGGGAGTGCCGTTTTTTTTGGGTGAGTGTGCAAGAAGGCGCCATCTTCTCCAATGATTGAGATGAGATGTGGGGCTTATAACAACCCCCCCAACCGATTACATGCTTGTTCTACTCTTGATCTTCGCTCTTCATTGCTCCAGTCAGCTCCTCAAATGTCTGCCCAGTTGTGGAGATCAGATTTCAGTCTTTCTCTCTCCTCCCTCTCTCTCCTGCAAGGGGCAGTTCGTGCGTGTGAAGAGGAATGAAGCCCGGTTGATGAATGCTCGTCCGCCGATGCGGTACCAGACAAACTAAAGGTGGGCTGAAGATGGCAGTACCAATGCGGGCTGAGCATCAAATGGGCCTTGATTTGCAGACCTCCAAGAAGTTTCAAAACCCGAAATAATAAAAAATACACGGTAATGACATTTTTACAAAGAAAATGGCTCTTTTTTCGCATTTGATGAGGTTAGCAATGTTCATATGGGCTGAAAATTGATGGACATGTTGTTTGATGTTGGTTTTAGTCTTTCATAATAAAAAACTTAGAAAATATATACTTAAATTGTGGGAAATAAATTGAAAAAACCAAGAAAGCATGGTTTTTTAGAGTAAAAATAGAGTTTTTGGGCTTAAAATAGGAAAAGCATGAAACAAAACACCAATAAAATCTACATGGTTTCTGGTTAAAGACTCAAGAGCCATAGATTTGAAATAATGCTAATTTTCTTCCATTTTTATTGAAAAAAATAAGGGAAAATAAGGAAAAATGAGAAAAAATGCTCTTTAAAAGGGGAAAAAATAGAGAACGGACGAGAAAAATTATGGAAAATTATGGATGTGTCTGTGAGTGTATAATAAGGATAAAGCATGAGGGTTTGCCTCAAGTTATCTCCATTTATATGTTTTTGTGAGTATTTACTACTTATTTTGTGCGAAATACACATGAAATTATCCTTTTACCTATCATCGCAAGGAAAACTCTAAATGGTAGGGAGAGAGGGGAGTTTGAGCATTGAAATATGTTATAAAATCTGATGTATTTGATGCATTATTCATATAAGATGACATTAAGTTAAATAAAGGTAAGTACAACATGAGTGTAAGGCTCGATGTCTTCTCTCATTATAGCATCTACGTGTTAGTGTATGGAAACATGAAAAGAATGGATTTACACAAATTATGCACGATGCTGGTTTTTCAAATTTTTGAGCACTTAATCATATACACATTTGCATCAAGCATCGCTAAATGGTATCAATTACAAGCTCTTGGATGCATAGCACTTGGTTTCTTGAGGACTTGACCCACGTAGAGAGAGTGAGTAACCTGGCTGTAGGTCTAGACGGTGGGTCAAAGGGGATGGATAAGTGAGGATAAGCGCATAAAGGGGCTAATCCCTGGAATGTAGGAGAGCTGCAGTGGGGCCGCGGTGATTCCACCGAGAGGTTGCCTCCCATGTATGTGATTATTGTGGCATTTATCACCAATGTGTATGGGTTCTCCCCCTGTGGAGTTTATAGAAAGGGAAACGTTGGACTACAAAACCATAAACGCATAGATTAGGCTTTAGGACAGTTTGTCCTTTAGCAGCATATAGACGCTCTTGGCCCGCGAGGCCATGTGGGTGTATTTGTCTGTCATGAGTATGAGATCCGGCTAGTGCCATAGCCAGTGCCTACCCATTTGAGGTTCCATCAGTGGTGCATTTGTCGGGAGCTGCCAACAGGTGGTGGTTCTCGAATCTAGGGTTTTTAGGGACCAAAAAGTTGGTTTATGTCCTTTGACAAGGACTGTCAAGCCGAAATACAAAAAGCAGAATGTGTTGAGAGGGCTAGATGGCGGTTGGAGATTGTAAGTCGCTATTCTCCTCAAAGGAGTAGCCCGATATGCATAAGAGGCAGTGGTCTTAGTAACCCAACTGCTGCACATAGTCCTTTAGGTACAGGAGGAAGCGCAAGTTCTTCCTCTCTTCCACCAAGTCAACCCACTTCAAGTGGGGGTGTGATCCCATCAGTCCAAACTCCTATTGTCAATTCGATTGTTGTCATGGCACAACCCATTGCAATTCCTGCAGGGACGCCGGATCTACCAGCTTTAGGAGTTCCTTTTCCCATTTTTAATGGGTTAGTCGAAGAATATGCGGAGTTTCACATTTGTGAATTCGAAAGATTAATGTTTAATTACTGCATCTAAGATGAGGTACATCTTATGATGTTCTTTAACATGACATTAAAAGGAAGGGTTGCAGTATGGTATCATAGCATAGAGACTGGAACCATAACCACAATCGACCAATTTTACACAGCTTTCCGAGGAGAATATGCCCCTGAAAGAGGTGGCCAATACTGGTTGCATGTTTTAAATGTAACACGCCAAGACCCCCATGAGAATGTGAAAGCCTATGCCAAGAAGCTTAAGGAAGTATTTCGTAAGTTACAAACTTACATTCCCATTCCGCCACTGCCCAATTGTAATACTTCTTGCATGGATTGGATTTCAATATTCAGGTACAATTGAGCAGTGTGGCTTTGACTGATATAGACACCGCCATCGCGCGGGCAGAAGGAGTAGAGTCACGATTACAAACGGCCTACTCCTCTCGAATAAAACTTAATGTGGGTCTAGTACCTGGAGGCAATTTACCATTGATGAATGGAAGTCAAGGGATGCCTATGAATAACCCTAATGGGAGAGGAAGCATGGTTCAAAATGTACCTTTGCTGCCAGCTCCTCCCAGTGTGACTATGCCTATGGCTAGTCAATTGGCTCCACCAAATGTTGGAGGCCAAGTTTCAAACCCTAATGTTGTTCCTGTGAGTCAACAACCAATGCATAATCAAATTGTTAGGCCAATGGAACGATGGATAGACAATCAAGGCTATGAGTCGAGTGCCTCTAATGTTCTTGGCGATATGATGAAGCACTACACTGACATGATTTCTGAACAATATCGGCAAATAGCTATTGACGTCAATTTCCTAAAGAAGCAGCAGAATCTGATAGGGAGTCGATGCCCTGAAGAGGGTGGTCCCTCAAGATTCAGCTGTAAGTGGTGTGGCGGACAACATTTCCCTAGAAATTGTCCAAATGTTAAATGTGATATTTGTGGGAAGTCAGGCCACTTAGCTGCTACCTGTTGGAGTAAGATTAGTTCCCTCCAACAAGGGAGTAAACAGCTAGGTCCAGTTAATCATAAAGCGCAAGGTAATAACCTCCAGCAAAATGATGGACCAAGACAAATACTGCAAAGGGGAAAGACCACTATAGAAGAGTTGCCACAAGGCAATGGAGTCAGCCTTATTGAGGCTGTACGTGTCAATGGCGCTGAAACCTCTAACCCAGGAGCCGTGACAAGAGGCCAAAAAGGCTAAAGAGGTTGACAAAGATAATGTAAAACCGATCGAGGGAAACCCTAAGCAAGGGGATAAGGGGACGCAAGTCCTAAATCCTGGCGTGGAAGGTGGACCTCTAAGGCCTATTGGCAGAAAAGTTGATCCTAAGAAGGATGAGGAAGTGCCAAGAAAGAAGGCAAGAGCTAAAAGAGAAGCCGTACCAAAAGAAAGGATGGTTTGGCGAGAAAAGAGAGCTTTGGCTACCTATCATGATTTTGATTTAGCAAGTTCTCTTTTCGAAGTCAAACTAGATGTAAACCTCTTACAGTTGATTAAATTATCTCCAAGAGTACGCAAGGAATTCAAGAAGATCCTGCATATTGGGTATATTGTAGAACCTTTGGGCATAGCACGAGTAGGGGAAGATTGGTTTGATCATGTTGAAAAGAATTGCCCTAGGGTTCTAGCATACGTGGATGGAATACTAGTGGAGCATGCTATCGTAGACATTGGGTCCTCCGTTAATATCATGAGTTCAGAGTTGATGGAGAGGTTGGGTCTAGGCATCCAAAAAGATAGCTCCACCCTTCCTAGAATGTCTGATGATAGTCTAAGGCAACAACCAGAAGGTTGCGTTACTAAAGTCCATGTTACAATTGCAAGTGTAGAATGCTTCTTGGACTTTAGGGTGATAAGATTTGTAGGACGTCCTAGCTATCGAGTCTTGCTAGGTAGGCCTTGGACCTTACGAACAGACTGTCAAGTCGATATACCCGCCGGTCGAGTGGTTCTAGGTAGAGGTGCTAATCAAGTAATAGTCGATGCTTACCTTGAGTCTCCTCAGAGTGAGAGAGATCCTTTATCCTCTACTGAATTAGAAACAACAGATGATCCATCTGGTAGTGAGACATCATCTAGTGATGAATCTAAAGAGGGGTCCACTACAGGGGATATTTATCAGATAACTCTAAATGAGCCGACAGAGCCGCAAGATAGGATAAGAGACGCGGATGTGATTGAGTTGGACCTTGGCATGCCGAATGATTCGCGGCCAATTAAATTAGGTTCCACCCATTCTCAGTTCAATAGAAAGGGAGGACTATGTGTCCTTGATTCAAGAATTCCGCGACATCTTTGCTTGGAGTTATGACGAGCTGAGAGGCATTCCTCCTAGCCTAGCTGTTCATACTATTCCTGTAAAAGAAGGCAGTCGTCCTGTGCGTCAGAAGGTCAGGCAGATCCCTTTTGAATTGAGGGACGGGTTATTTGAGGAGTTACAGAAGTTACGAAAAGCTAGTTTAATCTTCCCTGTATAGCACACAGAATGGTGTTCACTAGTTGTCATCAGGAAGAAGAAAAACAACCAGATCCGACTATGTGTAGATTTTAGAGAGCTGAATAAGTAGACGGTTAAGGATTACTACCTGTTGCCATTTATTGACCAGATTTTGGATCAATTAGCGGGTAGGGAAATATATTCGTTTATGGATTGCTTTGTAGGATACAACTAGATGGCAATTGCAGAAGAGGACAAGTTAAAAACGACTTTCATCACATTCTTTGGTACTTTTGCATACCATGTGATGGCCTTTGATTCGTGCAATGCACTTGGATCATGGAAACGTAGACAAGACCTTTGGTGACATCTCCCTAGATGAGTTGAAAGTATTTATCGATGACCTGGGAGCAGCCACTGTAAGGAAAAGGATGTTGATTATCTTAAGAAAGTGCTTTGAACGTTGTAGACAATTTTGTATCGCTCTTAACCCACGGAAGTGTGTCTTTGGAGTGCCTTATGGGCTATTGCTAGGCCATGTGGTCAGTTCAGTAGGGATCGCAACTGACCCTGAAAAGATCAAGGTTATAGTCGTTACGAGTCCACCACGCACTCTGAAAGAGGTACATAGCTTTCTGTCATCGATAGGGTATTATATCGGAGGTTTATAAATGCCTTGGTAGAAAGGGCATTGCCATTAACGAACTTATTATCCATTAGCTATCTATTTGTATGGAGCGACCCTTGTAAGGTAGCTTTCGAGGATGTGAAACATGAGCTAGTAAAAGCACCCATTTTAAAAGCACCTAAAAGAGGCGAGGTATTTTACATATTTTCAGCAGCCACCATGCATAGTATCAGCTACTATTTAGCCCAAATCTGGGAGGAAAAGTGGCATCATCCGATAGCTTTTGCTCGTCGAAAATTGGGCATATCAGAAATTAACTACACCTACATGGAGAAGTTGTGCCTTGTAATGGTCTTTGCGACTAAAAAATTTAGGCACTACATCCTCTATGAGAAGGTAGTTTTCTATACGAAGGCGGAAGGGCTTAGATTGCTTATGAACAAGCTGCAACCGCTTGATCGTCTGGCAAAGTGGTTAATCACTTTGCAGGAGTTCGATTATGAGATTAAGAGTAAGCCACCGAGGTTGTAGGGTATTGTGGAATGCCTTGTGGATTTCGGGGAGCGAAAGAGACTTTGGCTGAAGGAAGTGATATTGAAGAACTGTTTAAAAGTGATACAGCTTCTATCCCATCTTGGTATGCTGCTATCATGCATTATCTATCAACGGGAGAGACTGGAGCTGGTTTATTAAAATATGAAAAGAGGAAAATCAGACAACATGCTTCGAAGTTTTCCTTGATCGCAGGAACACTATATCGGCAGGGTGTTGATGATATCTATCGCCGATGTGTGATGCCTGATGAGGTTCCTTTCATCTTAGAAGAGTGCCATGACTCTACATGTGGAGGGCACTTCGCTGGATGGTTGACGACGCAGAAAGCTTTAAGAGCTGGATATTGATGGCCATCCATCTTCCAAAACTCCTTTGAGTACATTAAGAGATGTGATACCTGTCAAAGACATGACAATAGAGAGAATAGGAAACACCCACCTATGCCTATTATGGCTATCCTTCCATTTGAGAAGTGGGGCATTGACTTTGTGGGTCCTATCACCCCGTCGTCTACTACTCAGAAGAGGTACATTCTAGTAGCAACTGATTATTTTACAAAATGGTCAGAAGCGCAGGCGATGAGGTAGGACAATGCAAAAGAGACTGCAAGTTTCCTTTTAGAGCAGATTATTTGCGGTTTCGGTCCACCGAAGGAACTAGTGTCAGACCCTGGAACCCACTTTTTGAATGAAGTGATCAAAAGCCTGACTGAAGCTTGGCAAATCAAGCATAACAAAACGACCCCCTATGATCCGCAAGCCACTGGCAAGTCGAAAGTACTAATAAGCAGCTTGTGGGTATCTTGTCTAAAATAGTCTTTGAGAAGAAACGAGACTGGGACAGGAAGTTGTATGTGGCAGTATGGGCATACAATACAACGTTCAAGCAAGCTACCGGCCATACTCCATTTAAATTAGTTTATGGGGAAGAGTGTGTGTTACCCCTCAAAATCGAGTTGCCAACCATACGGTTTGCAATTAACCACTCTTTGGGAGATGAGGATGCACTCTTTGAACGTTTCACGACTATATCCCACCTGGATGAACTGAAATTGTAGAGCTTATTACACCAGGAGGTAGCTAAACGTCAAATGAAGTAGTTACATGACCTTAAAGCAAAGAATTATACCTTTAAAAAAGGGCGATTAGTTCTGTACTATGATGCGCGTAGGGAGCTGTTTCCAAGGAAGCTGGAACCTAGATGGAATGGCCCCTACAAGATTGTCAGGATAGGGAAAAATAGGTCTACGGCTCTATTAGCTGATTTGCAAGGAGTGGAATTTAAAAATAAGGTTAATCTTAATCAAATTAAACCTTATTATTTCTAATTATGCTAATACGAAAAAATGCATTGCAAGTCCATGCTGGGGCTGATTAGAGACCTGCAAAAGAGCCTAAAGCTAGTTGATGGGGCGGTTAATTCCTTATTTGGAGCACCCATATCTGGAGCAGAGATACCATTAGGGGAAACTTATCTGGTGGAGCAAAGGATACAAAGTGATTGAGCAAGAAGACAAAACCTTTTTGTGGGAGATCAAAGTCTTCTGCCATCACTGCTTACGAATGTTGACAAGTATCCCTGTTGAGTTTAATGAAGAAGGTGGGATGGAGCCGTCAGTTCACGCTCTAAACATGTTAAATTTTGACTATCATAATTACGAATAGAGGATTTTGTGATGGCAGGCTGTGTAAACCCATTGTGGATGTACACATTATATTTTGACGGAGCGTCCAGGGGCCCTAATAAAAAAGGAAGTGTTGGAGTAGTAATCTGAGATCCCCGATGTAGAGTCACGATGAAGTTAGCTGCTTATCTCGGGGTAGGATTCACTAACAACATGGCGGAGTATAAAGCCTTGATCATGGGACTACATATTGCTAAGTAAGGTGGTATTCGACAGTTGTTAGTAAAAGGGGATTCCCAGTTGATCTTGAATCAGCTAGATGGGACATACACAGTGCGGAATCCCATCCTTTGTATATATCATCGAACTGCCATGACCCTACCTGAGGAGTTTGAGAGAGTGTCTCTTCAACTGATTCCACGTTATTGGAATCAGTTTGCGGATTCACTGGCAAACCTTGCTTATGAAGAATATATTTTCTTCAACTGTGGTCCCAGTTTGGATATTGCCATCAATAATGAGACAGGACCCAGTCGGTTGTGGGGAATGTTATCAGAGCATGCAATATATGGTAGGCGATGGTTGATATGGGTGATGCAAAGAGTAGCCGAGACCATCTACCATTGTTATCCTGGACCCATAGGCTGATTAGACAACATCTTATGCGTACGCCTCTTGCTATATATGCAGGAGGAATGGGTCATAATCTTATGCATTTAGCTTAGGGTTGTGAGCCCTATTTTTCCTCCTTGGAAAGGAGCATATTATTGTATATATGTACTATTTCGGGGAGGGATGTGTAGGTGCTATTCTGTTTGATCTCATTAGGCCAAGAGAGCCAGTTTTGCGAGGTTTAAAATGCTTTATTTCATTAGGCCAAGAGGGCCAGTCGTCTGTTTAGTACGGGTGCAGTTAATGGTTTCTTGTTTTAGTCCTGTGCTAGACAGGTTCAAAGAAGAACTTGGAAGGAGCCTATGTCGCGCGGGAGCTTCTCGTGGCCCTATCTAGGTGATATCTCTCCTTTTACAAGTACCATGTTTTTATGCTATATGTGTCTGTGTACTTGTAGGGGATTTTTCTTTTTTTGATTGGAGAGCGGAGTCCAAGGCATGAAGTCCCAAGTTTGGGTTAGGTCTCTCTAAGGGAGGTTTGAGTAGTCGTTGCCTCCTGTAAAGACATTGCCAGGCATCGAAAGACCTGTTTCAAAAAGTAGTTCTAGTGACCCTGTTCTGCTAGCCTGCTAGGTAGCCGTTCTAGGAGTTCTTGCTTAGTTGTGAGGCAATTAGAGAAGCCTGCCGAAGGAAAAATGATGATGATAGAGAGGAAGAAACTCTGAATATCTCAAAGACAATAAATATATACAAAGGTGTGTAAAAAGGGGTTCTAACCCCTATAAGAATAGAAAAGAAAAGAAAGAAAAATTTATAAGCAGTTGATCATCGCCTTGCGAAGGCCTGGCAAGTTCCTGGGGACAAGTTAGACCTGGGGCCGATGCCTTGCCTTCCTAGGGGTGGCGTCTCGTTGGAAAAGAAGAAAATAAGAAAGGTTGGAGTGAAAATAAAAGTGAGCGTCAGAAAAGGATTAAGTGTCACCTCGTGAGGGCTTGGTAGGTTCTTGGGTACCGAGACAGGACATGAGGCCGATGCCCTGTTCTCCTTGGGTCACTATGCTCAGCTTCCTCCTTTTTACACGCTCGAGTATGGGAAAAATAAAAACCTAAAAGAAGAAATGTGCTAAAAGAAAATACTTCTTGATCAGGCTATAGGAGTTCTCACCTAGTAGGAGCTCCTGGTTGTGTTGTCCTTAGTTATGTAGGTAGTTCAAACCACCACTTAGGGCGACCTCTTTGATAATTCTTTTTAGTTTGGCCGTGTTGGAGCAGTCGATTAGTGACTAGCTTGGGATCTTCTATCAGATTATGCTAGGCCTACTCATTGTGGATTTCCTGCCTTGGTTTTGTCAAGGGGTAGGGTGAGCATTGTGCTGTTTTTTAGTATGTATAGCTATTTTGTATCAGCTTGATGCTTCCTTTGGTTGTTTTGTGCAAATCTGTTGTGGGCTTCGACGGCTGAGTCGCCCTATCCAGGTCGCCAATGAGGGCAGATTTTTGAGCCCAGGATGTGCCTAAAATTTGCCAAAAAATCTAGAATTTAGGGGAAAAATATTCGACAAGGAAGGCGGCGGCTGCAGTTAGGATGATTTTAAGCACCAAGTGAAAGACGGCTTTTAAAAGGTGCCCGAGCGACACTTGTGGATTTTTGATAATTTTTTCGACTGCCGTACGGGATGCCGGGAGCTGTTAGTCAGTGCAGGATGCCGAGACAAATGCACAGGAATTTTCAGAGGCTAAAACGGAGCTCGGACACGGAAGAGGCCAAAAATTGGCCAAGATTTAAAAGGGTGTACAAAATTTTAGACCAAAGGGGGGTGCCCTTTGGCACTTTTAACCCCCCTTCCTCAATTTGAAGAAAAAAAATGTGAAGAAAACGTGGAGATGGCATGAAGAACAGGCACCGAAAATTGCGCCCCCCCTCACACATCATGATTTCGGGTTGTAAGCAACCCATGCAACAGAGATTGGGCATCAACTTCTCCTTCTTGCCTGACTCTATCGCCGGTCTTCGCGCGATATATGGCTATCTGGATGAAGAGATCAGAATCTAGTATTTCTCTCTCCTCCCTCTCTCTCCTCTCTATGGACTGTTCATGTGCACCATCTTGAAGGAGGAACCAGGAGGGAGATTGAAGGAGCAGTGATGGAGATTGATGGAGATGCTGAAGGTTGATGTGCAGCATTGGATTGAGAGCAATGGAGGCTGCGTCTGCTGGTTATGCAGTCATTTAAGACATCTCAGGTTACATAAAAACATGGTATGACCATTTTTATGAAAAAAATGAAGGATTTTTTATAGTTTATGATGATAATTGTGTTCTTATTGGATGAAAATTTGTTTATGTGCTAGTTGCATCATGATTAATTGATGTGTATCAGAAAATTTGGATTTTGCAATGATTTACCTGCTCTATTTGATTCTCGTAAACCCGAAATGTGGTTTTTAAGCAGTAAAATGGTAGTTTTGTCGTTTCGGGTGGGTGAAAGGTGTTCCCATGGGGGAAAAATGGAAGACAAATTGAATGTTAGTATGCTGAAGTGATTGGAACAAGAAAAATCAAAAATTAGCATATTTGATTGCCAAATAAATCATAACAATAGAGAAAATAAGGGGAAAAATAGAAATACGTCTTACAAAAATAAGGAAAAATATAATGATTGTTTGTGGATGTATGGTAGTGGCAAAGCATGAGGTTTAGCCTCAGTTTGCCCTATCTCCTTGTCAAAGTTTGTGATTTATTGCTTTTTATACATCAAAACATGACAAAATAAACCTCTACACCTATGCAACGAAAGCAATACCTAAACACAGGGGGTTGGGATGTTTGAATGGTGTGATTTGCGTGCTGATTGTTGCTAATTTTCTGATGCATATCATGACATAGAGTTCGTTGTATTTTAATTAAGAGGATAGTAGCACGAGTGTGGCCTCGGTACTATCCTTACATCGCTGCAACGAGTTAGTGAATGAGCATTGGAAAGCCTGGTTGTGCACAACATGTTTCTGATTGGAAATTATGTTCGAGCACTTTAGGATCATCCACTTTTGCATGTGCATGTTAACCATGGTATCAGAATAAAAAGGATTGGATGCATAGCACCTGTTTTTGATGACAATGACCCATGCTTGAGTGTGGAAAGGCATCCTAAGCCGTAGGATAGACGTTCGTTTCTTGGGGGATAATTTGGTAAGGACGCATGGTATCTCCTGGAGTACTTTCGAAATGAAAGAGTGGAGTTTGTTTGTTTATTTTATATGTTGAGCAGTGCATCAAAGGGCTAATCCCTGCGATGTAGGAGAGCTGCAGTGGGGCTGCGGTGATTCTACCGAGAGGTTGCCTCCCATGTATGTGATTATCATGGCATTTATTACCAATGTATATGGGTTCTCCCCCTGTGGAGTTTATAGAAAGGGAAACGTTGGACTACAAAACTATAACCACATAGATTAGGCTTTAGGATAGTTCATCCTTTAGCAGCAGATAGACGCTCCTGGCCCTCGAGGCCGTGTGGGTGTGTTTGTCTGTCATGAGTATGAGGTCCATCTAGTGCCATAGCCAATGTCGGCCCATTTGAGGTCCCATCATGGCAAATCATCAGCAATGCCTTGTCCAGTAGCAGCCTCTCCTGTGGGGATGCGTGACATGTGGTCAGCCATGTAGTACTGTTTTCCCTTTCGTACAACCACGGAGAAGTCGAATTCTAAAGGTAGAAGGAGCCATCAAGCTATGCGTCTTGTAGTGTAGGGTTTGTTTACTAGATATAACAAGGCTTGATGGTCCACAAAGAAAGTAAAAGGAGTAGCCAACAGATAATGTTGAAACTTGTTTACAGCAAATACCATGGCTAAACCCTCTCTCTCAGTCGTTGAGTAATTCATTTCATTCTCAGTGAGTTGTTTGCTAGCAAAGCTCACTGCATAGTCAAGGTTGTGTTCTCCAGGTTGGCACAACACTGCCCCCATGGCGAATTTCAAAGCATCAATATGCACATGGAAGGTAATGGTCCAATCCGGGGCTCGTAGAATTAGTACAATAGTTAGAGCCTTTTTCAATTCCTCATATGCTCCTTGTCATGTTTCAATCCACTTGAAGACGATCAACAACTTGTACAAAGGTCTAGCAATCAATGCATAGTTCAACACAAATCGTCGATAGTATCCCATATGGCCTAAGAAGCATTGAACTCCCTTATAGTTGATCAAGAATAACCCTGACTTTCGAGAAGTCAGTGGCAATGCCATTCTTCGACACCACGTGCCCTAGGATGCATCCATGTTTTACCTAGAACTAGCACTTTAAGGGGTTTAGGGAGAGACGATATAGGTGACACGGCTCAAAGATTGCTCAGAGTTTGTCTAAGTGTTCTCTCCAGGTCGAGTGAACACACAAGTCATCCACGAAGACTTCCAATTCCTTGCAAAGCATGTTTTTAAATATGGTGCACATGAGGTGTTGAAAGGTGGCTGGGGCATTAGTCAACACGAAGGGCATGACTATGTAAGCAAAGACGCCCCATTCAGTGGCGAAGGCAGTCTTATGCTTGTCGGCAAGATACACTTGCACCTGATTGTATCCAAAGAAGTCGTCTAGAAAGTTGTAGGCCTCTTTGCCCACCACTCTTTTGAGTATGTGCTTGGTGTACGACAATGGGTAGTTGACTCTCTTAGTGACAGTGTTTACCTTCTTGTAATTGATGCATATTCTAATCTTTTCGTTTTTATTCATCACTATGCTTATGGGTGACATCCAGTCTGTGTGCTCAATTTCGTAGATGAATCCTTCTCTCATCAGCTTGTCAATCTCCTCTTTGACTACATGAGCGTGTTTCGGATTCATGGGGTACGGTCATTGCTTGACTTGCATTGCGTCTGGCGTCATGGGTATGTTATGAGTCATTACACTCAGATCTACCCCCTTAAGCTCTCTAAGGACCAAGCGAACACGTCTATATAATCTCGCAAGAGAGCAACAAGACTCATATCCTCTTCGTCAGCCAAGTCATCGCCAATAAGGACCAGTCGGGGTGACTCCCCTTCCTGTGATAGGTTCATCTCCTTGACCTTGGCTGGTCCCTCGATGGGTTCACTTGTTTGCCCTTGGCGTTTGGTACCCAATAGGATTTCTACCCTGTCACCCTTCTTGAATTTCGTAAATCTCTTTGGGAGATCCTACGGCTTTCTTTGTTCTTTCATTTGCATGTCCCTAGGCTGTTTTGCCCTTTCTTCCTTGAACCGTCAATGCCTCAGGTGGACGGGTAGGTCCCTCTTGGTGCGTTTGGTCTTGGATGGTCTAGGTATTTCTGGGTCACTATCTGAGCTCACTTCCGACTTAGAATCAAACTCGTCGTTTTGGCTAGAAGAGGTGGTTTCTCTTGGCGGTCGTAGCTCAGAGGGTGTCTCTGTTCTAAGCACTGGTGTCATACATGGTTGGGTTATGCAGGCTTGTTCGAAATCTATGGCTCCTATGTGTTCCAACCAAGCGTGGTCACAATCCATGCGCATGACCCCTCTCTCTATCTTAAAGACACTCTTTTTCTGTGGCTTGGAGTCTACTCGTATCTGTTCTATTTCTTGTCCCTCAGTGTCGTATTCCATCGTGTCTATCTCGTCAGTTTTTTTACTCGTCATTGGAATCATCTTCGTCCGACTGCTCATCGTCTCCATAGGTTTTCGTATATCTCTTGTGATCGGGGACTAGAGCCCAATTGTACGAGATTTAAGTCATGCACCTTGGTCCATTGTCACCTTGGTTCGTCTAACAGATCTTGGAGTGGCTTGAAGTTTGCTTTTGGATTGCTAGCTAGCTTGCCAGTCAAATACTAAATCTCTTGGAGTTCCCTCTTGTTATTCGGCACTTGAAATGTGATAGGTTTAGGTCACCTATGAAGGGTTCTTGCCATCATGTAGACTGGTACGGAGGGTGTGTCTTTTGACTTGCCAACTGTCTTGATGGCTTGCTTGTATGCCTTATGATTTGAGAATGACAAGTCGATCGTAACAAGGACACATATCCAATCTCGCTCATCCTTCGGGCATGGGATATACTTGCTCAAGGGCCCATGGGACTTCTTGGCTTGAGCATTACCTTTAAGCATCGCGGAGATGGCATTCAAGTTGACTAGTGAGGTCTTCCAAGTATCCATCTCTACCCTCACAACTTCCATTCTATTGCCAAGGAAGATTAAGCCGTTACCCCAATCTTCGATGACTTTGGCATTGCGCATCCAGGGTCGGCCTAATAGGATATTGTAGGGGAGCTATGGAGCTCTACCCTGAGACCTATGGACTGCTTATTGATCAAGCATTTCAAGCTGAGCAGCCATGGCTACCTCTCACATAGCCGACGTGCAATCCCTACCTTGCGGGTGTAGTGAGCTTACCTTGATACTTGATTGAGTTCCCTCCTCCCTCTCACACTCCAGTAGCTCCATGATCCTTGTGGCAAGTTCAAGCAACCTCAAGCCCCCTTCGTCAAGCTCCATTCTCCATAGCCATGCGAGATAAGAGAAGAGAAGAAGGGAAGGAAAGATGAAGAGAGAAGATGGGGAGCTTCTTCTCCACGATCCTTCACTCTCACACACTCACTCCCTCACTCCCTCAATCCCTCACTCAAGCGCATAGACATGAAGGTAAGAAGCAAGAGAAGAGGAAGAAGAAGATTTAGCCACACCCACAAATGAGCTTTTCATTCACTTTTGAAATTTATATACATGCCCTACCTTTTGGGCGATCATCCACACTTTTTTACATGGTTGGCCATTAGCCTAGGCCCTCTTTTTCTATTTTCCACCTTTCCAACTTATCCCGTTTCCACTAAAGCATACAATTCGCACAGGAGTGAGCCCGACGCTCTTTTTACAAGGATTCAAGAGCACCTTCATATTTAATGGTGCGCTTTTACTCTTTTTTTTTCTCGAGGCGACATCGTCATTCAAATCATTCAAATTTTCAGGCTTCCATTTTTTCTGCACTTCTACTCCATTTTTCATTCCTCTGTGCTGCAGTAAACAGTACCCCCTCCTAGCGGAGCGCCAGTCCCATGGCACTGGGGTGTGGAGCAGCAGCAAAGTTGGGATTGGTGCTAAGTGGAATTGGCGGGCAGATGACCACGATAAAAAATGTGGTGCTCTGAAAGAGACATGATGGGGTGTTGATTCCTGATGATTTGGAGAGGTTCTGGCATGCTTTGATCTTCATGAAGGTGCTCGGCCTTTTTTACCCAATTGGAATTTGTCATTGGCAATGATTGTCAAAACCGAGGCTCCGTACGTAGTGAAAGAACACGTGGTTCGAAGATCTATGCCAATGGCGGGCCCCAACTAAGTTACAAGAGAAGGATGTGCACTCCCTAAGGGGTGTGTTTGTCTCTCGGTGAGGTGTAAGTGCATGTGCAGTGGAACTGGGAGATGGGTCTAACCTTGGGCAAGCCCTCGGTAATGTCCCATACTTGAGGACCCAGTTCATGTGTTGTTGGAGGTGTAGTAGAGAGCTTAGGGTGACAGGTCGGGAAGTCCTTCCCTTGATGTGCCCTAAGCATGAAGTGGGGAGAGGGGCTAGGGGTGAACCCTAGGTGCGGTGAGTAAAGTGAGGCTTCGTGCCCTTGTCTTGCTTGCTTTTCTTTCCGTTCTTTCCTCCCCTTTTTTTTTTGAAGATTGTATACATAGAAGGTGTTTGGCTAGTGCCGATCACCGTTAGCCGAAGCGTGGGGTGGTCACAGGCATTGGGATAGAAAGGCACGACTTTGGAGGTATTCTTTAATAGCAGCCCGAGCCTTCAAAGGTGTGGATGACAAAAAGGGATGGTTACACCTCATGAAACGGGTGTCATTCATGTTTTCTAAGAGTTCTAAGAAAAAAGAGGGAAGTAGGGTTGCCCTCATCATTAATCTAGTCATAGCTCGACTATCTATTCCTAGATGATGTCAAAAAAGAGGGGGGGAAGGTGGGCTTCCTTAGCAGTAGGCTTTTGTATTAATAGGAATCTGATCAACCTAAGAAAATTGCAGGTGGTTAGGAAGGCGGGATCCAGGCAGGAGGAGAAGTCCGCGAGGAAACGGTTGATGGATGGAAGGATATCCTCTACTATAAAAACTAAGCATTTCTTGGGAGTTTGGACATTTACATTATATATTCTAGGAAAATCAAAATCCCCATGAATAGTGTGGTCATAATCCACTCCACGCCGGCGGGGGTAGGGCATGTAGGTGGGGTCATTTCATTCCTCAGGGAGTGAGCTACAAAAGGCCGTCCAAGTGTCAAAATTGGCATCCCAAATCCTCCTCCACCACCTTGACTACGCCTCGTAGCCTTGGATGGATTTGGGAATCCGGTTCACCTTGTCCTGCCAGTAATCTGCGGGCTCTTGCCTCCACCTGGTTATAATTAGGCTCCTTTCTTCTATCCATCTGTTTGCCATGTCATTGGCTAGGTCCTTGATCTTGGATAGGATGCTCAGAGGCAATGCACGGTCCAGCGAGCGTGGATAGGAAAATGACAACTCAAATGGTCTCATCTGGAACTCCCGGTCACACCAGATGATCAATTCCTGAGGCCAATCGATAGGGTTTGGGTCCCCTCGTAGTGCTACCGGCTCATTAGATAATTGTCTGGTTAGTGACCGTGCACTGCATTGTGCATCCTCTGCTAGCTCCTGCCTCCTTCTTCTGGCTGCCACGATGCGCTCAGGCATGTGGGCATCTTCAGGCTCGTTTGGCGCGAGGTTTGGTAGAGGGGGACTGGGCATTTTTTGTTGTTCTTCGTTGGCCTCTTGCTCCAAATCCGAGCCCTCCTTGGTATCTTGTTCGGCCACTACTGGGGTCATTTGTGGTGGTGGTGCAGGCTGCTCCTATTCTTCGAACCCCAGTTCCTTGAGCTCAACGGTGGAGAGGCTAGCACTGCGCAGGTAGTGGAATGGCTACTCCTTGGTGAGTCTCATGCTGGTGGGGAGCTCCCATTCCTAAAGGCCATATCTTAGCGCCCGAGTAGTCAACTCTAGTTTCCTTCTCACCCTCTCCACTGAATCATCGCCCTGTGCTTGGGTGACATATAGCACGGTCCTGAAAAAGGCTTGCCTCTGCGCGTTGGTGAATATATCAGCTGCTTCAGCCCTAGATTCGGCAAGCACTCTCTCATTGCTCGGCCACCAGGTTTTGTTCTTCGTCCTCTAGCCTCTATCTCAAGCGATTTTCGTTATCCTGGGCCTCTTTCTTTTTTGACTCCAACTGATCTTGTAATGCCTTGACCTCCCTTTTCCGATTAGCTCCTTGCCTTGAAACTTTGAACCTCAGGGCTGCCGAAGTTTCCCTTTCCTTTTCCAGCTCCAACAAGGGTACCTTCTTTTCCTCCTTTGCCTTATTCAACTGCACTAGGAGCTCAACCACGTAGGCATCGTAGTCTGCACCAGGTGGCATGAGAATAGGAGCTGTGGTGGTTGACGCTTCGAGTTTTTGCCGTTTTCGGGTCTTTCTTGGACTCAGCATCGGCAATGACAAGTCTTTTCGCTCCAGGTTCTGGGACAATCTCAACTACCTTACTGACGAGCATCTGCACCATGCTCATTAGTTGGGCCATGTCCAGAGAGGGCATGGGTTGTGGGGCAGTTGGGGTGTTTGTTGGTGCTGGCACGAAGGAGGGAGGCAGGGGGTGTAACAGCGACTTCCCCTTGCAACACAATATTAGTGAGTTTGGGAATCTCCCAATTCCCATTTTTTGAACACTAAAAAGGTGGCACTCGGATAACATGCCCATAAGTTTCTCAAATCCATATGATGTGACCTATCATTGGAAAGCGCTTGAAAAATGGAATCTATTAAGCTATAGAGCGCTTGATTTGGAGTTATATTATTCAAGTTATGACCAATCCAAAGATTTGACCATGTGTCCCAAACTTATGGGAAATTCCCATATTCCCCAATATGGTGTTTTGCCTGCGATTATTGGGATTGCCCTCGCGCTGCCACTTGCTTCAGCCTCATGGTGAGGACTATAAGGGTTGATTTCTCCTCTTCCATGAGTTTCTTCAATAGACCTACGAGTAACCTCAGCCAACTCAGCCAGTTCCTTCATCCTCAGCTCATGGGCTTCCTCTTCCGCCCTTCTTTGCTGTTCCTCCTCTACCTTTTTTGACTCCTCTTTAACTCTTTCAAGTTCTTCCTTGTCCTCCTTCTGTAGTTGTTCTTCCAACCTACCTAACTCTTTTCGAGCCCTCTTCACCTCGGCCCGCTCCGCTTTGCTTAGTCTCTTTCCCTTCTGTTGGCTCTTGCCATTCTTCATTGGCTCGATCGTTTGCATGGGTGGTACTTCAGGTTCTCCTTCATTGCCAGCCGTCCTTTTTCTCGAGCCTTCCTCCTCACGACGTGGTGAGCCTTGGTGCTTAACTTGCTCTCCCTCCACGCTGGCATCCTTGCTAGCCTCGACAATGATTGATGTGAGGATACCTCCGTACTTGATTGTAGAGGCTTTGATGGCAGGTTTCTTCCTTCTGGATCATGCAGTGGAGGCCGGAGATTATCCACCGGCTGGGGCTGCGGCTGGAGCTAGAAGTGCGGTTGAGCTCTTTATAGTCTTCTAGACAAAGCCGTTCCAGTCCACCTCCTTCGGGACTCTTGCAGCAAGGCTTTCCAACAGCGGCACGCTGATTCTATTCATGAGTGTGTTGTATCTGTGGCTGGAGAAGAGAGATGGATCATCTTAGCCTACATCCTCATCGCTGGGTCTGGAATGTCGGCTAGACTAATTCCATCGACCGTGTGCACATCTTCTTTTTTGACTCCTAGCATGGCGTACATATCTCTTTTTGGGCGTCTTTCTATTTTGGGCACGAGTCCCATGGCTCTTTCAACAGTGATTGCGTTAAGGGACACCTGTACCCTTCCTTCTTGATCTCCTGCCCTTATCGTGACTGTGCCATAGCTTTGTCCATCGAAATTCCTTAAGTAATATACGCACATGCTATAGTCTACTTTCTGCCCGACCTTCTCTATGTACTTTTGGAGGCTACATTTGTCCACTAGCTCTCTTACGACCGGCTCCTCCGAGATGGCTTCTTCCAGGTTCATGGTATGCTTGAATGTGAAGTGGCTGAATCCCCGTACCTCGATG
Source organism: Lygodium microphyllum (assembly GCF_053477565.2). Lineage (NCBI taxonomy): Eukaryota > Viridiplantae > Streptophyta > Polypodiopsida > Schizaeales > Lygodiaceae > Lygodium > Lygodium microphyllum. The sequence continues at coordinate 58,328,227 of NC_141136.1, read as the reverse complement.
CTGATTCCATATTTCGTCAGATCCGCTTCCGTAAATGGAAGTCTACCTTGTCTTGCCATGGTAGGTGTCTGTCATTACCCAAGTCAATGCTAGAGTTATGATTTGATTCATTCCTAGCATACCCCAAGAAAAATGTGTCTGACAGTTTGCCGGGTGAATTCAAGGGAATGAAAATTTTAGAAATAATTCACAACCAACATCTACTTCCTCCTTGCTTTCTTTCCTATTTGAATTTAGTTGAGCAATGTTAGCCTTTACACTTCTTGCTACATCACTAGGTTAGTCCCTTGGTTGTCACTTGCTCTTCCCCCCTTTTTCCTAAGTGGTACGGGGATCCTTTTTAGGATTTGCGGGGGAGGGGGGAAGGCTCGCATGGGCTGTGTGGGGCAAGCTACTTGGCCAACATCCAGGTATAAAGGTTAGGGTTGTACTCAAACTAGGCATGACATTCAAGTTCGCATGGCTGTAGGGAAGCTTGAGTGATGTAGGTCAAGATGTCATGAAAGATGTCCCCTGAGTTGAGGCAACGAGCAATGTGCAACTCCTCTGCTGTAACTGGTCAATGTACGGATGGGCCAATACCTGATCATCTAAGTTTAAGTTGCGTGTAATGGCCAAAACTCTGAATGAAAGAGGTGCCATGTACGTAGGGTCGCATTCAATTGTTTTGATTGCCCTCCTTTGCTAAGCATTGGTCATGATCTGGTAGCCTTTTTTCTCCCATTGGAGTCGTAAGGCTTACCACAGTTGCAAGAATGGAGAAGCAGAGCTAGCAAGCTGCATGAGCTCCTCCAGTTCTCGTTCAGGATTAGAGCGAGCAGGTTTGCGGTACGAGGTGACTAGTCATCTGAGAACAGCTTGTTCCTTCGAGATTTCTCCACTAGCGATTAGCTCGACCGCAACTTTGGGAAATTTGATGGTCATGAACTCGTAGTCTTCCCAAGTGCATGGCAACAAGCAAACATTAGAAGCGAGGGGTTCGTTAAGAAGTCCTAGGTCAAGCCTCTCGTAGCTTCTAGCGAATGTAGTGAAGGTGTCATCCAACTCCTTGATGCATGTCACTACGTCATTCCCCAAGGTCTCAACGAGATCCTTGGCCACTGAAAGGAAGGATCTTCTTTTGTACAAAGGCTTAAGTCCTGCTAGTGGCGATGGTGCAATTGGGCTGGACAGTAGTGACTCCCTTGCGGGCGTCATCCATGGGACTTTGCACTCTGGATCATTTGGAAACGCTGCAACAGACTCCCCTGCCATAGGAGGCGTGCTACAATTCATTCGAGTGGGTATGGGGGTGTGCACCTCCTCTGACCTGGATGGTGCTGGGTCATCCGATTTGGGGCACTGAATGTGTTGGGTGCCCTTAATCATCACCTTTGATAGTTTGACATTCTTTGCGACTTGTGCTTTGCCTGTGCCAACCTGTCCAGCTGGAGTGGGGTTGCCCAGAGTTGATCTTCTTGGGTGTCTACCCTTAGGCACCCATATCCAGGGGTTTCCCTCATAGTATCCTTGTGCTCGCAGGAGATCTTTCAATATCCATTGTGGCGTGGCTGTGCGCCCATGTTGATGGTGCTTGGGCTGCCTCTTAGGCTGTGACTTATAGTTTTTGCATTTAGGGTCGTGCTTCTATGGTATACCAGGAGGTGGCGCTCACCGTTTTGGCACCCATATGCATGTGGGCTCCCTCACCATGTGAATGGCTTGGGTGGGTTTTCTTCTGGCGGTTGGAGCGTAGGGTAAGATATCCATGCCCTTCTCCTTAGGTTTGGTCATGGGGGTCTCTATCGGTGGCTCTGTAGTTGTAGGAGGTGCAAGATGGCCCTTGCTGAAAGTAGTTATTCTGCGCACATTGCCCACAGTCAGATGGATGCGATCTAGGTTGTAGTCCACATTGTAATTTGTGTGCTTTTTGAAAGTGCGCCCTAGTAGTGATTTATCACTGGCCCCTTTAGTGTTTGGTAACACATAAAAGATGACTAGGATACTTTCAGACTCGACGGGGACAGCCACTTGGTATTTTTCTAAGAGAGGGTAAGTGATGCCCCCAAATGGGCTAAGTTTCGTGTTTGTGGGCTGTAATTTAGGTGGACCAATGCGTGCCCAATGGTCATGTGTTAAGACATTACGATTGGCACCTTCATTGATCAGGGCATCAAAAGAATATGTCCGTTCTGTAGTGACCGTGATTCGGAGGTAGGCGGGTGCTACTACTTATTCACCTTGATCTGTTAGTTTGGTAATTGTAGTGACGCAGACGTTGACACAAGCTTCATGCATCGGTGGCTCGTGCAATGGATAGGAAGGAGGATAGTACTTTTTCATGCGACTGCCATTGAAGAAGCCTATTCCTTCCCCTTTGAGCGTCTCCAACTCAACATTTCCCATTCTCCTAATTGCATGCACCCGGAAAGGTCCCAGTCCTCGAAATTTCATTTTCTGTTTATGCCCTTTCATCGAGTAGAGTAGGACAAGGTCTCCTTGATCAAAGTTGCGCTGGTTGACATGCTTGTCAAACCACAGCTTTCGTTGTGCCTTCTCACAAATCAGAGCATGGGTGGCTAAAAGTTGAGTCTCTGTGAGACGCTCTAGCTCCACTAAGCGGTTAGTCCAAGCCTCCCTTCCCTCCCAAAGCTCCTGCGCTGCTATTCCTAAGCTAGGGACAAAGAACTCTAAAGTTAGAATGGCCTCCGTTCCGTAGGTCAGCCTAAAGGGCATTTGTCCCCGACAGCCGTCTTATAAGCCGTCCGATAAGCCCACAAGTCTGCCATCAGTTTATTATCCCAGTCTCTCCGTGATGTGGATACTACCTTAGTAAGCACGTTGACTAGGATTTTATTTGTGGACTCCGCTTGGCCATTTTCTTGAGGGTAGTAGGGAGAGGATCTTCTATGAATGATTAGGAAGGTTGAGAGCATGTGGGATATTACTTCATTAATGAAGTGTGCGCCTTGATCACTCACTAGTTCGATTGGGCAACCAAAACCATGAAAAGACCTGTTCCCATAGGAACTTCCCAGTGGTCCTAGCGTCTTTCCTTCTAGTAGCTCTTGCCTCTTCCCACTTCGTCAGGTAATCTGTTGCCACAATGATGTAGCATGCCTAGGAGTATTGAGCTGCAGGACTGATAGGTTTGATGAAGTCAAAGCCCCATTTTTCGAAGGGCTATCGCACTATTATGGGGGTTAACTCCGTCTTATCTTTGCGCATGGGCACCTTAGTCCTCTGGCACTCGTTGCAGTGTTTGACAAACTTAGCGGCGTCACAGAATAGGGTGGGCCACCAGAGTTGGGATTGTAATACCTTACGGGCGGTTGTGTCCCCACTAAAGTGCCCACTAGAGTTGGGATTGTAATACCTTACAGGCAGTCATGTCCCCACTAAAGTGCCCGCCAGCTATCCCGCAATGCGCCTCTCTCAATACATCATGCATCTCGTGCTCGCACACACATCTACGTAACAACCCGTCCTGCCCCAACCTATAGAGTTGGCCAGCGATCAATTGGTATGGCTGGATTTTTAAGATAAGTCTCCTTAGCTTGGCTTTCTCAATAAGTCTCTCAGGCAGATCGTTCTCTAACACTTGGATAACATCGTCGGCCCAATATGGCATCAAATCAGCTCTAAACAAGTCCCCTTCACTAGACAGGCCAAAGAGGTGTGCGTCCGGTAAGTCGTCACGTATGCCTTGACCAGCAACTTTCCCTGTGGGTATGCAAGACATGTGATCCGCCATGTAGTGCTACTTTCCCTTACGCATGATTACTGAGAAATCAAACTCCAATAGGAGAAGTAACCATCTTGCTATGCGACTTGTGGCACATGGCTCGTTCACAAGATACAGCAAGGCTTGATGGTCAACGAAAAAGACGAAGGGTGTGGCCAACATGTAATGCCTAAATTTCTTTACGGCAAACACCATGGCTAGCCCTTCCCTTTCTGTAGTGGAATAGTTCATTTATGTTTCGGTGAGCTGCTTGGTGGCAAAGCTCACAGGGTAATCAAGACTATGTTCACCAGGCTGGCATAGAACGGCTCCGATAGCAAACTTGGAGGCATCTATGTGTACATGGAATGCTACATTCCAATCTGGGGGGTTTGCAAGATTGGTGTAGTGGTGAGAGCCTTCTTTAATTGTTCATATGCGCGTTGGCATTCCTCAATCCACTCGAATACAATCAGCAGCTTGTACAATGGTCTAGCAATCAGCGCGTAGTTCAGTACAAAGTGTCGGTAGTATCCTGTGTGGCCTAAGAAACACTGGACGCCCTTGTAGTTGATGGGCGGTGGGAGCTCGGCAATGGCCCTGACTTTTGAGAAGTCAATGGCAATGCCGTTCCTTGACACTACATGCCCTAGGATGCATCCGTGCTTCACCCAGAAATGGCACTTCAAGGGGTTCAACGAGAGTTTGTATAACCGACATCGTTCGAAGATAGCTCTCAACCTCTCTAAGTATTCAGTCCAACTAGAGTGTATGCACAAGTCATCTACGAACACCTCTAGCTCGCGTCGTAGCATATCCTTAAAGATCATGCATATTAATCGTTGGAAGGTTGTAGGTGCATTCATTAGCCCAAAGGGCATAACGATGTGGGCGAATACACCCCACTCCGTATCAAAGGGTCAAGGTGCACTTGCACTTTATTATAGCCAGAGAAACCATCCAGAAAGCTGTTAGCTTATTTGCCTGCCACTCTCTCCAATATGTGCTTGGTATATGGCAAGGGGTAGTTATCCCTCTTCGTAGCGGCATTTACCTTCTTGTAATTCACGCACACCCGAAATTTGCCATTCTTTTTCATAACGATCACTATGGGTGATACCCAATCTGTGTGCTTGATCTCATATATAAATCCCGTCTTCATGAGCTTATCGATCTCTTCCTTCACTGCATGGGCGTGTTTGGGATTCATAGGGTAAGGTCGTTACTTTGTTGGCACCGCTTCTGGGACCATTGGAATATTATGGGTCACAACCCTAGGATCGACTCCTCTCAGTTCCTCCAAGGACTAGGCAAACACATCGACATACTCTCGCAGGAGAGCAACCAGTCTAGCCTCCTCCTCCTTGGTAAGGTCGTCAGCAATGAACACACATTGAGGTTTCTTGCCTTCCCCTGCTAGGCCAACTTCCTTGACCCTGGTAGGTCCCTCAATTGGTTCACTAGCTTGCCCCTGTCTCTTTGCTCCTAGCAAAACCACCACTCTATCACCCTTCTTAGACTTCGTGAAGCGTTTGGGGAGGTCATGCAGCTTCTTTTGCCTCTCTACTTCCGAGTCTCTAGTTTGCTTCATGGCCTCCTCCTTTATCTATCTGTGCCTTAAGTGGACTGGCAAGTCCCCTTTGGTGCGTCTGACCTTAGAGGGTTGGGGTATTTTGGAATCACTCTCTATACTGACTTCAGACTCCGAGTTAAACTCACATTCCTCTCTTGAGGAAGGAGTTTCGCCCGAGGGTCATAGTTCAGTAGGTGAATCTGTCTTCAGTATTGAGAGTACCACCGATTGCGCCACCCTTGCATGCTCATAATCCATGGCTCCCACCTGCTCCAGCCAGGTCCTATCGCACTCCATCCACATGACTCCTTTTCCATTCCTGCCTGCCCTTCCCCTTTTAGGCCTAGAGTCTGCCTCGATCTATTCGATTGCTCTCCCTTCAGTGTCATACTCTATCGTGTTAAACTCCTCTTCGCTCTCGTCCGTCTTAGAGTGAGAGCGGAATTTAGGTGATGGGAAGTGCTTAAAAATTGCTAAAAATTATGAATATCAAGGGAAAAATATTCACTGTCAAAGGCGGCGGCTCGATCTAGGACGATTTTAAGCGTCAAAGTGCTTTAAAGGTGCCCGAGCGTCACTTGTTGATTTTTCATAATTTTTCAGATAGTTGTGCGGGTTGGCAAGAGTTACTAGCCAATGCGGGATGCCAAGCCGGACGCCCAGGATTTTTCAAAGCTCAATTCGGAGTCCGGACGGGGAAATGGCCAAGGAAACGGTCAAGATATGAAAAGGTGGACACTTGGGAGGCCAAATTTGAGCATGCCTTTTGAGTTTGGACCCCCCCCAAAAATTTTATGCACCTTATGAAGCAAAAAACGTGGAGAGAGAATGAAGAGGAATGAAAAAACGTGATCAACAACAGAGGGCGCCGTTTTTTTTGCCATGGATGGAGAGAGGGCATCATGGATGTTACAAACACCCTGCCTAATGGATTATGGGGCTTCATTCCCTCCTGTTTGTGGATCTTATCGCCGTCCTTCGCTCCTCAATTGATGGCCTGAATGCTGAGATAGAAATCTAGTCTTTCTCTCTCCTCCCTCTCTCTCTTCTAAGGGGGAATTCATGTGGGAAGAAGAAGGAAGAAGAAAGAATGGTGGAGGCTTGTCCGGCATGGATCGGATTGCTCCACGGGCTGGAAATGGTGATTTGTGATTGTGCTGGACATGAAGTGCTGCTGATTTCCAAATTTGCAGCCATGGACATGAAACCCGAAACACGCAAATAAGCGGTAATTTAAAATTTTCAAAGGAAATTTGAGATTCTATAGCTTTTGATTGATGAAATGTTGTTCATGTGGGCTAAAAATTGTGTATATTGCTGTTTTCCATGAGTTCTTGCTGGTCATAATCAAAAAATAAGGAAAATATGCATCTTGTGGTTCAAAATAACATGCTAAAACACGTAAAATATGAAAAATCAAGGGGAAATGATGGTTTTTGGCATAAAAATGGGAAAGTAAATAGGAACACCAACTAAACTTTCATTTTTCTGCAAGAAGGAACTAAGGGCCACAACCCATAACCTGTTTTGAATTTTCAGTAATTAAATAATGCAAAAAATAAGGGTAAATACAAGAAAAGGGGGAAAAAACCCTAAAAAATAGGGGAAAAATATATTTTGGGCTTCGAAAAATAAGGATAAATAAGAACAATGTTTGTGAATGTTTGTGGGGACTGAAGCATGAGGATTTGCCTCAGTTCAACCCCACCTTCTTGTTCTAGTGTGTCTATTTCCGTTTTTTCCACATAAAATGATGGTAAAATACCCTATAAATCTATCCAACGATGCAATATTTAAACGGGGAAGGGTAGAGGAGTTGAAATATGTCTAAATGATGTGTGAGATGATGGAGAAGTTTCTGATTTCTATGCATAGCATTTAGGACGGATGATAATTAAAATTAAGAGCTTAGTAGTACGAGGATCACCTCGATGCTAGGCCCATGCAACGAAGCACGAACGGTAGTTGGAAACCATTAAAAGAATGTTTTTGCACTTGTGCACGATACTGTTTTGCTAAATGTTTGAGCACTAGGCATCCACGAAATGCATAGAGCATGAAAAGAATTTAAAAGTATCAGTGACCAGCTCCTGGACATGCATTGCAATTGGTTTATTAGAACATGACCTACGATGAGAGGCAGTGAGGTACCCTGTTGAGATATCGAGCTCCACTCGTGATACGCCAGGGTGACCGTTGTGCATTTATGTCACCGACTTGTCAGTTGTAGATGCGGTTGGTACACCGCCCATGAATAATAGCTAGATGACAGCTATCCTTATCTACTCTAGTTCGTGGCTCAGTTAGTATGCCACCTTAGTTAGCTGAGTTTGTTTTGAGACCCATATATAGGGTTCTTCTATTTCTTTGTACTTGAGTTCCTTTGGCTTACACAACTAAGAAGAGGAAAACTGTTTTTAGCCTCCACCCTTGTGTGTATTCCCCCATTGTGCAAGCAAGAAAGCTTCAAGCGAGACTCCTTCCTTCTCTCCCACAATCTTGACATGGTATCAGAGCCTTGTTCGTGGTAAGGAGCTCAAGAAAGCAAGCCAAGCTCACGGTGTTCTGGTAAGAGGAGCAGTGTTGCTTTCATTTTCTGTTTTGGGAGCAGATCTCTGCAGGTAGCACAGCCGGAAAGTGCAGGAGTGTATTGTCTCAGGTTGAGACGCCCTTCGCGGTGAAGCAAGAGGGCAGTATATGCTGCGGGCAAGGGCTTTAGCCCTGGGCGACCTTGTTTTTTTGATTTGAGGCCATTTCGGGACCTGTTTTGGAGGCGGAAGTTCTCTGCACGCACTCAGAAAAGGGCCCAGTTTTATGCTGTGCAGCCACTGTTCTACAGGTTGGTGAAAAGTTACTGTAGAAATTGCATTGTATGCTTATGCGCAGAGACATTGGGAGTTACAGAATCATTCCTGTTGCCTGTTGATGCAAAATCGTCACTAGGAAGTGACTGTGTGGTCAAATACTACTTTTGCCAGTTTTGCAGATTTTCCCTTGTGAGGGTGAAGCTGTGTTTTTTGCAGTGACAGAATTTTTTGCAGTGTTCTGTAATGGCATCTGATTCTCTTTCACAGATTGTCACTGAAAAGCTTGACAAGAACAACTTCCAAGCATGGAAGTTTAGAATGACGAATTTCCTTATGGGAAAAGGATATTGGGAATTTGTTGCAGGAAATGAAGAAGAACCAGTTCTTCCTGATGTTCCCAATCAACAGCAAATGCAGGCATTTAAAACATGGCATGAGAGAGCCATGAAAGTTATGTACTGGCTGTCTATCAGCATTTCAGACTCTATGATTGTGCATATTCAGGATGCAAGTACGCCAAAGGAGGCATGGGATACTTTGTCAAAAATGTATAGCACAAATACACAAGCCAGGAAAATGCAGCTCAAGCAAGAGTTGCATAATGTGCAAAGAGAAAATATGAGCATCAATGACTACCACATGAAAGTGAAGAAGATTGCAGATGCACTTGCTTCCATCGGGTCGCCAGTGGAAGATGATGATTTAGTTTCTGTGACTTTGAATGGTCGAGGAAAGGATTATGCACAGTTTCGGACATCCATTTCAGTTCGTGAAAGATTTCCTGATTTTGAGGAGCTGATTGCTCTTCTAATTTCTGAGGAGCAAAGAAATGGTGGTGCACCTTCTTCAGGAGGAACTTCAAAAGAAGCTGTCTTCTACTCAAATGCTGGAAGAGGTAGAGGCAGAGGTAGAGGAGGCCGATTTGGAGGCCGTGGCAGAAATCAGAATATGCAGCAAACTCAAGAAAACCAGTCCTATGGAGGAGGACGTGGTAACTCTAGAGGCAGGGGGAGCCAAAGAGGTCGTGGTGGATGGCAAAGAGGTCAAAATGCAAACAGTAATGTTGAATGCTACTACTGTGGTAAAATGGGTCATATGGCTAAAGATTGCTATAAAAAGCAGAATGACATCATGAATGGAAAACTGCAACAAGGGAATTATGCATCTTCTAGCAGACAGGGTGATGACAGAAATGAGCATTTGTTCATGGTGCAGCACATGAACAATTCTGTGACAAGTGCAGAAGAAAGCAATGATGTATGGTATGTTGACTCAGGTGCATCAAACTACATGACAGGTCATGCAGAATGAATGGAGGATGCAAGGAAAATGGAAAAACCAGGATTTGTGGAGACTGGTGATGATACTGCACATCCTATTGTGCAGATTGGAAAAATTCCCTTGTCTATGCAGGATGGGAAAAAGAAATACCTGTCCGATGTATTTCATGTCCTGAATATCACCAAGAATCTGGTTTCTGTCGGTCAAATGGTTGAGCAGGGCTTGCAGGTCAGATTTAATCCTCATGGATGCTTTGTTGAGGATATGAAAAATAAAGGTCGCTTGATAGCAAAAGGAAAGAAGAAGGGCAGAATGTTTACGTTGGATGCAGACATGTCTGAATTGAGTGCAGCAATGTTTGCACATGGGACCGGTGTAGTTGCAGATATTGATATATGGCATAAACGCATTGGTCATGTTAATGTACAGTGACTTAAATCAATGCAGGCCCAAAATATTGTTGCAGGATTGCCAAAATTCAAGGTTGCAGAAATGCATAAGGTATGTGAAGCCTGTCAGTTTGGAAAACAGGCAAGGAAACCATTTCCTAGACATGTTCAAGAGAGTGAGAAGCCATTGGAATTAATCCACTCTGATGTGTGGACTACTAAAGCTGCATCTCTTGGAGGCTGTCATTATTTTGTCACTTTTATTGATGACTATAGCAGAAAAGTTTGGGTGTATTTTATGAAAAAGAAAAGTGAAGTTTTTGGGCATTTCAAAACCCTTAAAGCTATGGCTGAAAAAGAAACAGGTCTGCAAATAAAATGCCTAAGGTCAGATGGAGGGGGAGAGTACCTCTCAAATGAGTTTGCAAAGTTCTTGCAGGAGCACGGCATAAAGCAGCAATATTCATGCAGTTATACCCCACAACAAAATGGAATTGCAGAAAGGAAAAACAGGCATATTGGAGAGGTATCTCGTGCCATGCTCAATGAAAAAGACTTGCCAGATTTTTATTGGGCTGAAGCAGTTGCTACAGCAATCTACATAATGAACAGGACTCCCACTGCAGCAATACATGGAATGACTCCAGAGGAGAGGTATACTGGTAGGAAACCAGATATTTCTCATTTGAAAATTTTTGGTTGCATTGCCTATGTACATGTGCCAGATGAGTTGAGATCCAAGTTGGATCCAAAAGCTGAGAAGTGCATCTTTATTGGTTACTCTCTGCAGCAAAAAGGGTATAGATGCTATAACCCTTCTACTCGTAAGTTTACAATGAGCAGAGATGTTGTTTTTTATGAGATGAGTAGCTGGTATAAACCAGTAAATGTGATTGATGATGTAGATGCACAAAATGGTAATGCTGCACAAAATTCACAGCAGCAGTCACAAAATATTAGTGGACCTGGAGCGTCCTCTAGTAGTGGTTCACATTCTTCACCATGGACAGGCAGATTGAGATCAGGAGAATCTTCTCAAAGTAATGCAGATAGTGGTATGCAGGTATCACAAAAAGGAAAAGAGAAGGTTGATCAGTCCATGTTTGATGTGAATGCAGGTCACTCTTATGTGGATGGTGAATCCAGTGGCTCAGAACAGAGCATTGATGATGAGTTGGGTATTCCTTCTATTGTTACGCCTGGAGTAAGGAAGACCAGGGATGTTTTGAGAGCACCTGGGAGTGAACCTACTTTGCGCAGGTCTACGAGAGCTAGGTATCCTGTGGATAGGCTGAAATATGATGGATTTACAGCCATTCACTATGCATATATGGTCAAAGTGATACACGAACCAGAACCCACATCTTTTGAGCAAGCCATGGGAAAAGAAAAATGGGAGAAAGCCATGGATGAAGAAATGGATGCCTTGGAAGCAAATGCTACATGGGAATTGGTACCTTTGCCTAAAGGTAAAAATGCAATTGGCTGTAAGTGGATTTATAAGGTGAAGCACAATGCAGATGGTTCTGTGAACAGATACAAGGCAAGATTAGTAGTCAAGGGGTATGCATAAACATATGGCATTGACTATGAAGAAACATTCAGTCCAGTTGCAAGGATGGCAACTGTAAGAGCAGTCATTGCTATGGCTGCATCAAAGGGATGGTCTTTACATCAGATGGATGTAAAGAATGCCTTCTTGCATGGTGATTTGCAAGAAGAGGTCTATATGGAGCAGCCACCAGGTTATGTGCATGCTGTTCATCCTATGTTTGTTTGCAGGTTGAAGAAAGCCTTGTATGGCTTGAAGCAAGCACCTAGAGCATGGTCTGACAAGATAGGACAGTATCTTATCACTATTGGCTTTCAGATTTCCAAGGCAGATTTCTCACTTTATGTGAGAAAAACAGAGAAAGGTATTATGCTACTTGTCATTTATATTGATGATTTGATTATGACAGGTGACAGTGATGAAGATATCCTTCATGTGAAAATGCTATTGAAGCAGAAGTTTGAGATGAAGGATTTGGGAGAGCTGCGTTATTTCTTGGGCATTGAGGTGATTAGATCACCAAGTGGGATACAGCTCTTGCAGAGGCAGTATGGATTGGACATGCTGTCCAAATATGGGATGACAGGCTGTAAGCCTATTTCAGTTCCTTTGGAGCAAAATGTGAAGCTGAGCACAGATGCAGGTGAGCTTCTAGAAGACCCTACTATGTACAGACGCATAGTAGGAAGTTTGATTTATGTGGCTATTACCAGGCCAGATTTGAGCTATGCTGTTGGATTGGTAAGTCAGTTTATGCAGGCTCCAAGGAAACCACATTTGGATGCGGCTAGAAGCATACTCAGGTATGTGAAGTCCACATTGCAGTATGGACTATTTTATGAGACTGGGGTTCAGATACAGTTGCATGGATACACTGATGCTGATTGGGCTGGTAGTATTTCTGATAGACGATCTACCAGTGGATATGTGTTCTCTTTTGGGAGTGCTGCAGTCACTTGGAGCAGCAAGAAACAGCCTACAGTTGCCTTGTCAAGCACAGAGGCTGAGTACAGGGGTGCAGCAATGGCTGCATGTGAGGTAGCTTGGTTGCATAAGCTACTTTATGATATGCATCAGTCTACAGATGGACCAGTTGTCATTTATTGTGACAACATGAGTAGTATACACTTGGAAAATAACCCAGTCTATCATGCTAGAACAAAGCACATTGAGGTGCATTATCACTATGTGCGAGAGAGGGTTTTACTAGGTCTTATTGATCTAGTTTATGTCAGCACAGAGGATCAGGTAGCTGACATATTTACGAAGGCATTGGGCGCAGAGAAGCTGCGCAAGTTCAGAGACCTGCTTGGTGTGCAGGAATTGGGATTGAGCTCGAGGGGGAGTGTTGAGATATCGAGCTCCACTCGTGATACGCCAGGGTGACCGTTGTGCATTTATGTCACCGACTTGTCAATTGTAGATGCGGTTGGTACACCGCCCATGAATAATAGCTAGATGACAGCTATCCTTATCTACTCTAGTTCGTGGCTCAGTTAGTATGCCACCTTAGTTAGTTGAGTTTGTTTTGAGACCCATATATAGGGTTCTTCTATTTCTTTGTACTTGAGTTCCTTTGGCTTACACAACTAAGAAGAGGAAAACTGTTTTCAGCCTCCACCCTTGTGTGTATTCCCCCATTGTGCAAGCAAGAAAGCTTCAAGCGAGACTCCTTCCTTCTCTCCCACAATCTTGACATACCCATGCTGTAGGTAGACGCGGGTCCCAAAGGGGAAAGCAAGTGAGGAAGAAATGGTACACTCCTGGACACGCTTATTTGGTACCTTGAGCGACGTTTGTGTGAAATGTTTAGATGTTGAGCGACGCATCGAGGGGCCAATCCCCAAGGTGTAGGAGAGTCGTAGAGGGTTGACGGCACTCAGCCGTAGGAGGAACCCCACGTGTATGTGATTCGATCCTTTTGGCTATGTGGAAGGGACTCCCTCTGAGGAGTAATATTGGGTTAAGATCAGTTGGACTACAACGTATTACAAACGCAATGCTTAGGAAGGCAAAGATTTTGATAGACGCTCCTGGCCGCGAGGCCGAGGGGTTGTCTTGTGCGTAGTGACGAGGTCCGGCTAGTGCATGTGCCAGTGCCGGCCCGTTTTTAGGTCCATCAGTGGTGCGTCTACCGGGAGCCGCTTAAAAGTGGCGGTTCTTGAATCCTGGTTGTCTAGGGACCAACTAGCAGTTTATGCCAAAGGATACTGAGATTGATCCGTTATTTATTGATAAGCATCGTCTAGTAGAAATCCAAAAGCAAGAAAGAGACGAAAGAGCTAGGTGACATGCTGAAATTTTTAGGAGATATTCCCCTAAGCGTAGCGGTGCTGAACCCTTACGAGAGAGTGGATCTAGTGGTCTTGGGGCCACAAGCAGTAAGTTAGGAGAAGGTGGAAGCTCTAGTGCTCCCCTTTCTACCATAAGCCAGTCTACATCAAGTATGGGAGGTGTAACCACACCGTCCCCTATTCCTAGTGCAAATCCAATCCTCGTCATGGCGCAGCCTATTGCAATTCCAGCAGGAACGACGGATTTGCCGGCTCTAGGTTACCTGCTACCCATTTTTAATGGGCTAGTTGAGGAAGATGCGGAACTCCACATTAGGGAGTTTCAAAAGCTGATGTTTAACTGTCGCATCCAAGAAGAAGGACATTTAATGATGTTCTTCAATATGACTCTCAAAGGAAGAGCCGCTATATGGTATCATGGTTTAGAAGCCGGAACCATATTGAACATTGATGCATTTTATGGAGCTTTTCAAAGGGAGTTTGCCCCTGAAAGGGGTGGGCAATATTGGTTGCGTGTACTCAACGTGGCCCGCGAAGAGCCACACGAGGATATTCATGCTTATGCGAAGAAGATAAAAGAGGTTTTCCATAAGTTGGACACCTCTATTCCTATCCCCGCAGCTGCCCAATTGCAATATTTCCTACATGGTTTGGACTTTAATATCCAATTGCAGTTGAGTAGTGTTCCCTTGGGGGATATAGATACTGCCATTACACGAGCACAAGAGGTGGAATCCCGACTACAAGCGGCCTATGCTTCTCAAGGCAATTCGAATATGGGTTTAGTATTGGGAAACAATATGGCAATGGCCAATGGCAGTAGTGGTCAAGGGATAGTGATGGCTAACCCTAATGGGAGAGGGAACATGATACAGAATGTCCCTTTATTACCAGCTCCCCCTAGCATGTCGATGCCTACAGGCAGTCAAATGGCTCCAAGTGGTGGAGGCCAGGCGGTCAATTCTAACACCACGCCTGTGACTCAACAACCAGTGCCTAATCGAATTGTTAGACCGATGGAATGACATGGTAATGACCAAGGCTATGAGTTGAGTTCTTTCAATGTTCTTGGCGAGGTTAAGGACATGATGAAGCATTATACTGACATGATTATGGAGCAGTATCGACAAATAGCCATTGATGTCAACTTCCTTAAAAAACAACAAAATTTGATAGGAAGTAGATACCCAGAGGAGGATGCACCTTCGAGGTTTAGTTGCAAATGGTGTGGTGGGCAGCACTATCCAAGAAATTGCCCAAATGTTAAGTGCGACATTTGTAGAAAATCTGGCCATTTAGCAGCTACTTGCTGGAGTAAGATCAGTTCCCTCCAGCGAGGAAGTCGGCAACCAGGGCCTGTTAATCATCGTGCCCAAGGAAATGATTCCCAACGAGAGGACGGGCCTAAACAAATACTTCAACGACCAAAGACTACAGTGGAGGAGCTACCAAGTGGTAGTGGGTTTAGTTTGATTGACGATGTACGCGTTAATGATGCTGAAACCTCTAATCTGCGAGCTGTCCTTACAAGAGGTCAAAAGGGTAGAGAAGCCGACAAGGATAAGCCTGTCGATGGAAACCCTAAACAAGGCGACAAAGGAACGCAAGTTTTGGATCCTGCCATGGAAGGGGGACCTTTGAAGCCCGTAGAGAGTAAAGCCGATAAGGAACCACCAAAGAAGAAGGTGAAAGTTAAAAAGGAGTCATTAAAGCCAGTTCAGCGGCCTAAAGAGCGGATGGTTTGGCGTGAAAAGCGAGCTCTATCGAACTATCATGAATTCAATTTGGCGAGCTCTCTTTGCGAAGTCAAGCCGGATGTGAACCTCTTATAGCTTATTAAGCTTTCCCCAGGAGTACGTAAGGAATTTAGAAAGATCCTACGTACCGGGTATATCGTAGAACCTTTGGGTATTGTGCGAGTTGGTGATGACTGGTTCGAGCATGCTGAGAAGCATTGCCCAAGGGTTGCAGCCTATGTCGATGGGATATTAGTAGATTATGCCATTGTCGACACGGGATCATCTGTTAACATTATGAGTTCTGAACTGATGGAAAGGTTGGGTCTTGCGATCCAGAAAGATACCTCCACAATTCTCAAAATGGCAGATGATAGTTTGAGACAGCCGGAAGGCTGCATTACTAAGGTCCATGTCACTGTTGCAAATGTAGAATACCTGTTGGAATTTAGGGTGATTCGTTTTGCAGGCCGTCCAAGTTACCAAGTATTACTTGGAGACCTTGGATCTTGCAAGCGGACTGCCAAGTAGATATACCTGTCAATCGACTGATATTCGGCAGAGGTGCCCAGCGTGTGGTAGTTGATGCTTATCCTAAGTCCCCGCAGAGTGAGAGAGCTCCTCTATCTTCTACAGAATTGGAGACATTAGAAGATTTATCTGCCAGTGAGACATCATCGAGTGATGAGTCCAAAGAGGGATCCACCACGGAAGACATCTATCAGATCACTTTGAATGAGCCGATAGAGGGCCAAGATCGTACAAGAGATGCAGATGTTATCGAGCTAGACCTTGGTACGCCTGATGATTCGCGGCCAATCAAATTAGGTTCTATGCTCAGCTCAGCAGAAAGGGAGGACTATGTGGCCTTGATCCAGGAATTCCGTGATATCTTTGCCTAGAGTTATGATGAGTTGAGAGGCATCCCTCCTAGTCTTGCTGTTCATACAATTCCGTTGAAGGAGGGCAGTCGTCTTGTACGGCAGAAAGTAAGGCGTATGCCTTTTGAACTGAGGGACGGGCTGTTTGAAGAGTTACAGAAGCTTCGAAAAGCGGGTTTGATTTTTCCTGTGCAACACACGGAATGGTGTTCGCCAGTTGTTGTGATTAGAAAGAAGAAGAATAATCAAATCCGTTTATGTGTGGACTTTAGGGAGCTGAATAAGCAGACAGTTAAGGACTACTACCCGTTGCCATTTATTGACCAGATTTTGGATCAATTAGCGGGTAGGGAGATATATTCGTTTATGGATTGCTTTGCAGGATACAACCAAATGGCAATTGCAGAAGAGGATAAGTTGAAAACAACTTTTATCACTGTATTTGGTACTTTTGCATACCATGTGATGGCCTTTGGTTTATGCAATGCGTCTGGTTCGTGGCAACGAACAACAGATAAGACATTCGGTGACATATCCCCTGAAGAGTTGAAGGTGTTTATTGATGACTTAGGGGCCGCCACCGTGAGAGGGAGACAGTTGCTCATTTTAAGAAAATGCTTTGAGCGCTGTAGACAATTTTGCATCGCCCTAAACCCACGGAAGTGTGTTTTTGGAGTACCTTATGGGCTGTTGCTGGGTCATGTGGTCAGTTCGGTAGGAATTGCGACAGACCCCGAGAAGGTTAAAGTTATAGTTGCCATGGGTCCACCACGCACTCCGAAAGAGGTTCATAGCTTTCTGTCTTCGGTTGGTTACTATCGTAGATTCATCAACGCCTTAGCAGAAAGAACGTTGCCGCTTACAAATTTATTGTCCTTTAGCTATTCGTTTGTATGGGGTGACCCTTGTAAGGTAGCATTCGAGGATGTGAAACAAGAGCTAGCAAGAGCACCCGTTTTAAAAGCACCTAAAAGAGGTGAGGTGTTCTATATAT
Organism: Lygodium microphyllum; assembly: GCF_053477565.2. Lineage (NCBI taxonomy): Eukaryota > Viridiplantae > Streptophyta > Polypodiopsida > Schizaeales > Lygodiaceae > Lygodium > Lygodium microphyllum. The sequence goes on along the minus strand of NC_141136.1, from coordinate 58,311,017 downwards.
TTTCAGCAGCCACCATGTATAGTATCAGCTGCTGTTTAGCCCAAATTTGGGAAGAGAAGTGGTACCACCCGATTGCTTTTGCCAGCCGGAAGCTGGGGGTATCTGAAATCAACTATACTTACATGGAGAAATTGTGTCTAGCGATGGTCTTTGGGACCAAGAAATTCAGGCATTATATTCTCTATGAGAAAGTCGTGCTTTATACGAAGGCGGAGGGACTTCGATTATTGATGAATAAGTTACAGCCGCCTGATCGTCTAGCAAAGTGGTTGATCACTTTGCAGGAATTTGATTATGAAATCAAGAGTAAGCCACCAAGGTTGCAAGGCATCGTGGAATGTCTTGTGGACTTTGGGGAGCCGGAAGAATCTGTGGTGGCTGAAGGTAGTGACATGGAGTTGTTGTTTAAAATAGATACGACATCTATTCCCTCCTAGTATGCTGCAATAACGCATTATTTATCGACGGGAGAGGCGGGATCCGAATTATCTAAAGCTGAGAGAAGGAAAATTAAGCAGCAAGCGTTAAAGTTTGCCTTGATCGCAGGTACATTATATCGGCAAGGGGTTGATGACATCTATCGCCGATGTGTGATGCCTGACGAGGTGCCATTCATTTTGGAAGAGTGCCATGATTCTGCTTGCGGTGGCCATTTTGTTGGATAGCTTACAGCACAAAAGGCTTTAAGAGCAGGTTATTGGTGGCCTGCCATCTTCCAGGATGCGTTTGCGTATGTTAAGCGATGCGATATTTGCCAACGACATGATAGTCGAGAGAATAGGAAACGACCACTCACCCCTATTATGGCGATACTTCCATTTGAGAAGTGGGGAATAGACTTTGTGGGTCCTATTACTCCGTCGTCGACTACGCAAAAGAGGTACATCATTGTCGCAACTGACTACTTCACAAAGTGGTCAGAAGCACGTGCAACAAGGAAAGATGATGCTAAAGAAACTGCTAGTTTCCTTTTAGAGCAGATAATATGCCGGTTTGGTCCGTCGAAAGAATTAGTGTCGGACCGCGGAACCCATTTCCTGAATAAGGTGATTAAAGGTTTGACAGAGATGTGGCAAATCAAGCATAACAAGACAACCCCATATAATCCGCAAGCCAATGGGCAAGTTGAAAGCACCAACAAGCAGCTTGTGGGCATCCTGTCCAAAATTGTATCGGAAAAGAAACGGGATTGGGATAAAAAGTTATACGTGGCAGTGTGGGCCTACAATACGACCTTCAAATGAGCCACTGGCCATACCCCGTTCAAGCTAGTATATGGGGAGGAGTGTGTCTTGCCTTTAGAAATTGAGCTGCCGACTATTCAGTTTGCCATCAATCATTCTTTGAGCGATAAAGACGCACTTTTTGAGCACTTGACGACACTGGCACATTTAGATGAGCTTAAGTTGCAGAGCTTATTGCACCAAGAAGTGGAGAAGCACCGAATGAAGCAGCTACACGACCTCAAAGCCAAGAAATACACCTTTAAGCAAGGATAGCTTGTTCTGTATTATGACGCACGACGTGAATTATTTCCAGGCAAGCTAGAGCCCAAATGGGATGGGCCCTATAGGATCGTTAGAATAGGAAAGAATAAATCCACAGTTTTGTTAGCTGACCTTGAGAGGATAGAATTTAAAAATAAGGTTAATCTTAATAAGATTAAACCTTATTATTTCTGATTGCACTAATACTATGACTGCCTTGCAGGTCTAGGAGAGATCGATCAAACATCTGCAAGGAAATCGTGATAGAGGTTGATGGGTCGTCTGATCCCTTATTTAGAACACCCATATTTGGAACAGAGGTATCATCAGGGAAAGCTCATTTGGTGGAGCAAAGGATATAAAGTGATTGAGCAAGAAGGCGAGACATTTATTTGGGAGATCAAGGTCTTTTGCCATCACTGCCTACAAATTTTGACGAGCATCCCTGTTGAATTCAATGATGATGGAGGGATGGAGCCTACAGTCCACCCGTTGAATATGCTGAATTTCGATTACCATAATTACGAGTAGAGTTCCGGATGGCAGGATATGTAAACCCTTTATGGACGTATACCTTGTACTTTGATGGGGCGTCCAGGGGTCCATGCAAAAAAGGAAGTGTAGGAGTTGTCATCCGAGACCCCCGACGACGCATTGTCATGAAGTTAGCTGCTTATCTCGGGGCGAATTTTAACAATAATATGGCAGAATACAAAGCCCTGATTATGGGTTTGAATATTGCAAAGAAGGGTGGTATCCGTCAATTATTGGTGAAAGGGGACTCTCAGTTGGTTTTAAATCAACTCAATGGGACGTACATGGTACGGAACCCCATCCTTTGTATATACCATCATACTGCCATAGCCCTGCTAGACGAATTTGATAGAGTGTCTTTTCAACTAATTCCACGAAATTGGAATCAGTTTGCTGATTCTTTGGCTAATTTTGCATATGAAGAAGACCTCTTCTTTAATTGTGGCCCTTGTCCCGATATATCTATTGATGGTGAGACAGGACCTGGTCGTTTGTGGGGTATGCTTTCTGAACATGCCCTCTTTGGCAGACGATGGTTGATTTGGGTGATGCAGAGGGTAAGCGAGACTCATCTGCCTTTATTATCTTGGACCCACAGACTGATTCGACAACATGTGATGCGAACACCTCTTGCAATATACGCAGGACGGATAGGTCATAATTTAATGCACTTAGTATAGGGCTACAAGCCCTGTTCCCCTGGGAATGGTATGCTTTGATGTTTATCATGGTTGTTTCCAGGAGGATGTTATGCGTAGTATTGTTTGATTTCATTAGGCCAAGAGGGCTGATTTAGTTTTGTAGTGAAGTGTTTCATTTCATTAGGCCAAGAGGGCCGTTTCCCTGCCTAGTGCGGGTGCGTTTAATTGGGTTTTTGTTTTAAGTGCTGTGCTAGACAGGTTTGAAGGCAAGCTTGGAGGGAGCCTTTGTCGCGGCATCAATGGAAGCTTCTTGTGGCCAATCCAGGTGATATTTCTCCTTTACGAGTACCTTTCTTTCCTGTTATATGTGTCTTTGTACTTGTCGAGGGGATACATTTTTGTTGGGGACCGGCAACCAAGGCGTGAAGTCCCAAGTTTAGGCTAAGTATGTTTGAGGGAGGTCGGAGTAGTCATTGCCTCCTGTAAAGACATTGTCAGGTATCGAAAGACCTGTTTTAGAAGGAAGTCCTAGTGGCCCTGTCCTGCTAGCCTGCTAGGCAGCCGTTCTAGGAGTTCTTGTTAGTAGTGAGGCAGTTAGAGAAGCCTGCGAGAAGCTAATAATGATGATGCCAAGAAACCCTAGACATCCTAAAAGATGAATATAAATACGAAGGTGTGTAAAAAGGGGTTCTAACCCCTATCAAAGAAAAGAAAAGAAATGAAAATATATAAGCAGTTGATCATTGCCTTGCGAAGGCCTGGTAGGTTCCTGGGGACGAATCAGACCCGGGGCCGATACCTTGTCTTCCTAGGGGTGGCTTCTTGCTGGAAAAAAAATGACAAAACAAGGAAGGTTGGAGCGAAAATAAAAGTGAGCGTTAGAAAAGGATTAAGTGTCACCTTGCAAGGGCTTGGTAGGTTCTTGGGTGCCGAGACAGGTCCTGAGGCCGATGCCCTGTTCTCCTTGGGTCACTACGCTCAGCTCCCTCCTTTTTACATGCCCAAGTATGTTAATAAAATAAAAACCCTAAAAGAAGAAATGTACTGAAAGAAAATATTCTTTGATCAGGCTATAGGAGACCTCGCCTTGTAGGAGCTCCTAGTGGTGTTGTCTTTTGTTGGTAAGTAGTTCAGACTACCACTTAGGCCAACCTCTTCGGTAGGTTTTTTAGTTTGGCTGTGTTGGAGCAGCTGGTTAGTGACTCACTTCGGATCTTCTATTAGATGATGCTAGGCCTACTCCTTGTGGGTGTCATGCCTTGGTTCTGCCCAGGGGTAGGGGGAGCATTGTACTGAATGTTATTATATAATTGTTTTGTATCAGTTTGATGCTTCTTTGGTTGTTTATGTGCAGATATGTTCATGGATTCGACGGGCTGAGTCGCCCTATCCCGTGGTCGCCAATGAGAGTGGAATTTAGGTGACGGGAAGTGCTTAAAAATAGCTAAAAATTATGAATATCAAGGGAAAAATATTCACTGTCAAAGGCGGCGGCTCGATCTAGGACGATTTTAAGCGTCAAAGTGCTTTAAAGGCGCCCGAGCGTCACTTGTTGATTTTTCATAATTTTTCAGATAGTTGTGCGGGTTGGCAAGAGTTACTAGCCAATGCGGGATGCCAAGCCGGATGCCCAGGATTTTTCAAAGCTCAATTCGGAGTCCGGACGGGGAAATGGCCAAGGAAACGGTCAAGATATGAAAAGGTGGACACTTGGGAGGCCAAATTTGAGCATGCCTTTTGAGTTTGGACCCCCCCCAAAAATTTTATGCACCTTATGAAGCAAAAAACGTGGAGAGAGAATGAAGAGGAATGAAAAAATGTGATCAACAACAGAGGGCGCCGTTTTTTTCGCCATGGATGGAGAGAGGGCATCATGGATGTTACAAACACCCTGCCTAATGGATTATGGGGCTTCATTCCCTCCTGTTTGTGGATCTTATCACCGTCCTTCGCTCCTCAATTGATGGCCTGAATGCTGAGATAGAAATCTAGTCTTTCTCTCTCCTCCCTCTCTCTCTTCTAAGGGGGAATTCATGTGGGAAGAAGAAGGAAGAAGAAAGAATGGTGGAGGCTTGTCCGGCATGGATCGGATTGCTCCACGGGCTGGAAATGGTGATTTGTGATTGTGCTAGACATGAAGTGCTGCTGATTTCCAAATTTGCAGCCATGGACACGAAACCCGAAACATGCAAATAAGCGGTAATTTAAAATTTTCAAAGGAAATTTGAGATTCTATAGCTTTTGATTGATGAAATGTTGTTCATGTGGGCTAAAAATTGTGTATATTGCTGTTTTCCATGAGTTCTTGCTGGTCATAATCAAAAAATAAGGAAAATATGCATCTTGTGGTTCAAAATAACATGCTAAAACACGTAAAATATGAAAAATCAAGGGGAAATGATGGTTTTTGGCATAAAAATGGGAAAGTAAATAGGAACACCAACTCAACTTTCATTTTTCTGCAAGAAAGAACTAAGGGCCACAACCCATAACCTGTTTTGAATTTTTAGTAATTAAATAATGCAAAAAATAAGGGAAAATACAAGAAAAGGGAGGAAAAACCCTAAAAAATAGGGGAAAAATATATTTTGGGCTTCGAAAAATAAGGATAAATAAGAACAATGTTTGTGAATGTTTGTGGGGACTGAAGCATGAGGATTTTCCTCAGTTCAACCCCACCTTCTTGTTCTAGTGTGTCTATTTCCGTTTTTTCCACATAAAATGATGGTAAAATACCCTATAAATCTATCCAACGATGCAATATTTAAACGGGGAAGGGTAGAGGAGTTGAAATATGTCTAAATGCCGTGTGAGATGATGGAGAAGTTTCTGATTTCTATGCATAGCATTTAGGACGGATGATAATTAAAATTAAGAGCTTAGTAGCACGAGGATCACCTCGGTGCTAGGCCCATGCAACGAAGCACGAATGGTAGTTGGAAACCATTAAAAGAATGTTTTTGCACTTGTGCACGATACTGTTTTTGCTAAATGTTTGAGCACTAGGCATCCACCAAATGCATAGAGCATGAAAAGAATTTAAAAGTATCAGTGACCAGCTCCTGGACATGCATTGCAATTGGTTTATTAGAACATGACCTACGATGAGAGGCAGTGAGGTACCCATGCTGTAGGTAGACGCGGGTCCCAAAGGGGAAAGCAAGTGAGAAAGAAATGGTACACTCCTGGACACGCTTATTTGGTACCTTGAGCGGCGTTTATGCGAAATGTTTAGATGTTGAGCGACGCATCGAGGGGCCAATCCCCAAGGTGTAGGAGAGTCGCAGAGGGTTGACGGCACTCAGCCGTAGGAGGAACCCCATGTGTATGTGATTCGAGCCTTTTGGTTATGTGGAAGGGACTCCCTCTGAGGAGTAATATTGGGTTAGGATCAGTTGGACTACAACGTATTACAAACGCAATGTTTAGGAAGGCAGAGATTTTGATAGACGCTCGTGGCCGCGAGGCCGAGGGGTTGTCTTGTGCGTAGTGACGAGGTCCGGCTAGTGCATGAGCCAGTGCCGGCCCATTTTTAGGTCCATCATAGAGCAACAATGCTCATACCCCTCATCATCAGAATCTTGACCCTCCGACTGCTCGTCATCTCCTAGGTTTTCCTCTCCGATCTCCTCTTCATTGGTGATTAAAGCCCAGTTGTATAATAGGTTAAGATCGTGAACTTTGGTCCATTCCCATTCAGACCGAGCCAAGAGATCACTTAGGGGTTTTAGATTGGCCGCCTTGTTGCCTTTCAGTTTAGTGGTCAGGTACTCTACAATTTCCTGAAGCTCGAGCTTGTTAGTGGGGGTGTGGAACGAGACCGATCTCCCTGGGTCCCGTGAGCTTCCCGCCATCATGCAGAGTGGCAGAGTGGGCTCCTTTGATGGCATGCTTGGTGATTTAGTAGCTTGCTTATACAGCTCTTCCTCATCTGAGAATGGTAGGTCAACGGTTGCCAAGACCTGCATCCAATCCCTCTCGTCCTCAGGGTAGGGGATGTACTTGGTCAGTGTCCCATAGGGCTTGCGTGCCTGGGCATCACCTTTTAGCATGGTTGAGATAGCATCGAGGTCGGGTGGGGTAGTCTTCTAGGTGTCCATCTCAACCCTTACAGCTTCCATCCTATTCCCCAAGAATATAAGGTTGTGTCCCCAGTCTTCAACCACTCGTGCATTCCTCATCCACGACCAGCCTAGCAGTATGTCGTAGTCCACACCCTTCATGACAATGAAGTTCATAGAAAACTGCACTCCTGCGACCTTCATTGGCCAGTTCTTTAAGAACATGAATGGTCTGACCTTCATCCAGTTGGCCAATGTAACATTAAACCTAGCAACTTCCACATGTGGGTTTCCCTAGGCTTGTAGAACTGCGTGGCTCAAGACACTGACCCCGGCACCGGTGTCTATAATTCCTTTCTGTGTTGCATCTCCCAAGGCTGAAATAGGTAGGACTGCATGCATCTCCGTGCCTTTCTAGAAGGCGTTGATGTGCAATAACCTTGGAGCGGAGTGCAGCATTAGGCTTGGAATTTGCGTGACTGCGTCCTGCTCTTGCAAGTCAGTGGCAGCATGCTCCCCCTTTCTCTCCGCCCAATGCCTCAATTCTTGCCATAATGGAGGGTGCTGCCAAAGAAAATCTCCCAAGCTTACGGTCACTGGGGTGGTTAGTAAGGTGGTGAGGAGGTTGTTGGGTAGTTGGGTTCCTCCTTGGTCACCATTCTTTGGCTACACATCCTAGTTATCTTGTTGACAAGCTTCTCCCTGGTCTTGCCTTTGTGGCATCTCTCGTGGTGTGGGAGCAGTCCCCGATTTAGGTCGCGATGGCAAAGCGAGTGTGCTTGCACTAGAAAGGTTCTCCATCGGATCCTCCAGTATGGGTTCTACATCTTTAAGGTATCCTTGGGCCTCCTTGACCCACTCCTTAACCTTGGCTATAGCCTCGAGTTGCCATCTAGGGTGAGGGTAATCCCCTACCTTGGCACTACCTAGTTTTACTGTCTTGGGAGCTAAGGTCTCTGCCTTGGTATCTATGATCCTCTTTCATGCCACTAAGGTTGTAGCTTCCTCAGTATTAAGGTTGATCCTTGCGTCTATTCTCTTTCTCCTTCTCCTCTGGCTTTTCTTTCCCAGTGAGGCTGCATCCAGGCTACTTGGCCCAGGCAGCGAGATGCTTGTTTGTCTTGTTTGCGCTCGTGTCCTGAAATGCAGTGGGATGGGCGTGTCCTCCCCGCCAAAGGTCTCCAAATAGTCCCAAGGGAACGGAGGGCACACTGGCAGAACTGGCTGATGGTTTCCATCTAGGGCAATCAGAAAACAGGTGTGTGATCCCACATTCAGCACATCGAAGGTCAGCCTTGTCCTGGTTTGCCTATTCCCTTTCTGGGCAGCGTGATGAGATATGGCCTGGATGACCACAAGTCCAACATGAGATTGGGTCTTGGCTTGGTCCTCCAAAGCCTCTATCTCTTCCTCTACCCAGTGCCATCACCGGTATCGGTCGATAGTCAATCAGGACTGGATTGCCTTCCTCGTCATAGGAGATGTATGGGTTTACGTAGCTTTCTTCTTCACTAGGTTCCTCCACATAGTGAACCGGAGCGTCACTCAGTGGTTGGGTTATGTAGGGTCCTGGTGGTTTGGGTATTCCTGTTGGGTTCATCTCTAGCCTAGGGATGGCTGGTCTCATGTCATTTGGTGCTGGGAGTGCCAGTTGGGCTCCCCTGCCAAGGAAGTTAGATGGCTTATTGCCTAGGTAAGGAGGGTTGTATTGCTGCGCATATGAAAACCTCTTGGGCAATCTATAGTGCAACGCATCATGACCGAACCTACCATAGTTCGAACGCGGCCTAGATCTAGGATCTTGACACTCGGCTAGGAGGTGGTTTCAACCACAGTGCATACACTGCATGTGAGTTCGCGTAGGCTTCTATATTTGTTCTTACAAACGTGCAAGCTCCATTCTCACATTAGCTAGGTCCTGGCCTTGGTCAACTCCCTTTCCCTTATCCCGTGTGCTCTCTCTCTCTCTCTCTCGACGTCGTTGATCGCTCTGAAGCCCTCTGGCATGTACTATCTCGACTAGTGTTCCTCATGCTTCGCTCCCTAAGTTGATCGTCCACTCTTATTAGTTCGTTAAAAACCCTAGCTAGCACATCTCTATGTAGGGTGGAGTTACTAGCCAAGGCCTTGTAGAGTTCCTCACCTTCGGATTCCATTTATAAACACTGTAGACACAACCTTCCCATTAGGTCGCTCACTGGCTGGGATCCTCTTGAAGAAGCTACGTACATGTGTGACGTGGTCTCTCACGTCCTCCTTTTTCCTCTGACTGCCATTCATCAACCGGACGATGAGGTTGTCAGAGTATCCTGCCTCAGAGAACCTCTTGATAAAATGATCTTTAAGTTGGGCAAAGTTCATACGCTCAGCTGCATCTAGACTAGTGTACCAAACCCTCCCCTTATCACCTAGGCATAGCCCAAAAGCTTGGGAGTGTTGTGTAGGGTCTGTGAGGCCGTTTGCTTCACAAACTTGTTCAAACTGCTCCACAAAGTTATAAGGGTCGTTGCTAGGTTCATACTTGTCTAGTTTTTTTGCCACTACAGGGATCCTAGATTGCCCCTTTACCGATTGTGTGACCCCTAATCTCGAGAGTAAGGCTGTGGCTAAGGCTGCTGCGCCCTGCTCAGCGGACGTGTTATCCATGAGCCGCCTGGCTACAAGTTCACTTAATGATAAATCAGCCTCCACTGCTCGCTCTCTCTCCGCATTTGGTCCTGCTTTTGCTGCTCCCACCAGGGCCAACACGCATCAGAACTCGTACATATCCACGTCTTGTTGGAGTTTCCTAGCCTTTTGCTCATGGTTATAGGTGATCATGCTCTCTAGCACCCTTCTGATCGCCTTTCTTTCCTCTTCTAGGGTTGCTACCACTTCCTCTACTGGCCTACCCTGAACTACCGTCCTGGCCAACAAGTCATACTCGTTGACTAACTCCTGCACCATGACTGGGAATTCTCCCAAGTCCAGTCAGCCTTGGGAGAATTCCCAAGGCCGACTACCTTGTGATCTTGACATTGCTCCCACTTCCTCTCCTTGTCTGCCTTGTGATCTTGACATTGCTCCCACTTCCAGCTCCACAAGGTCGTCGATCAACTTGAGTAACTCTAGCAGCGTCCGATTCTCTATGTTGTTGCCTTTCGGAACTTCATGTCCTCTTAGGGCCCTATTGATGGGGTTCTCTAATAGCCAGCTATGCTTTGGGATCTTCTCCTACTAGTGGGTTCCTTGATGTTATTATGTTTCCTATTGAGCTCCTTGTTATTGGAAACCATCTTCAATCTTATCCACAACTTGTGCTTCGTGCTTTCTAGTGCTCAGTGTGAAAGTAGGCTTTTCCTTTCCTTGTAGCACACCCTAGGTGATGAAATCAAAAGGTGAGGTAAGGATGCACTAAATGCCCAATGCAGACTCCACCCTACTAATGTTTGTAGCCTGATGTGGCTCTAGGTGCAGGTTCTGGCCAATCTAAGATCTTACAGAAAGACCCTGCTACATTCTCTATTCTGCTTCAGGGTTGGTTAGTTGGTTGGCTGGTCGCTGAACGTCACGTCCAATTCCAAACTTGGTTTGCCTGGTGTCTAGCTATTCGGGGTGAATCTTCGGTCACCCTGTCTGGTCTCCAGCTTCCAAGATTAAATTGGGTTCCTTGGGGGATCAGAGACGTGACCAAGGTACCCAGGACTGTGGCCCAGGTAAAGAACCTTCTATTCAAACTCTGGTGAACTGGTCCGATTCTGGGAATCGGACGGGCTGATCCGATTCTGGGAATCGAACGGGTTGGTCCAATCTTACTCAGGTCTAACTTCCCCTAGTCGAACGGGGGTGGTCTGACTACTGCAATGGGTCGAGTGGTTCCAGTCTGAGGCTAGGACACGTGGCCTGACTTTGATGGGCTGGTCCGATTATAAGAATCGGATCGGACCAACGGTCCGTTTTTCTTTCAGCTGGTCTGATCTTGGGAGTCAGACTATTTGACTCTCAAAATCAGACAGTCCTATTCTGGGAATCGAACACACTGGTTCGCCAACGGCGCGGACGATGGCCCGCAAGTTGTGCACGGCACCTCTAGGTCAACGCCTACTCTATCAAATCATGCTGTGCCTTTCAAATAGATGCGAGCAATAAAGGGAAACGTCTGGCATACCTCGAAGTGATGGGGCGCTCGATCGGTCAGCACTTCAGGATCTCCTGCAGCTCTCTCTCTCTCTCGCTCTCTCCCTGGCTCTCAGGCTCATAGTCTTCTCAGAAGGTAGGGTGTCAAATGTGGCATCCCCTGGTCCCCTGAGCCCCTTATTACCTCATCTCAGTCTGTTGTAGACTCAGATATTAATCTCACACACTCCTCCAGCCAGATGTCTGAATCTGCATGCCAACTTCCTTGTCTCCAGCAACAGCAAAACCCTTTTGTTCCCTTCTTTTTCCTATCTTACACTTAACCTATTGCAACAGAAATCAGAAAAAAAAATAAAGGCAGATGGTCCTACTCTAACATTTAGCAGCAAATCAAAATACTAACTTGCTCCAGGGATTAAAACCTCCTGCTTCTCCTAACTATCTCGAGCACCAATTCAGGCTGCAAACCCTACTGCCATGCTCAATTTGACATGCGTGGTGCTCAAGGCTAGATTTTGTCAGTCCCGGCAATGGAACCAAAATGTAGGGGAGCTACGGAGCTCTACCCCGAGACCTACGGACCGCTTATTGATCAAGCGTTTCAAGCCAAGCGGCCATGGCTACCTTCACATAGCCGACGTGCAATGCCTATCTTGCGGGTGTAGTGAGCTTACCTTGATGCTCGATCGAGTTTCCTCCTCCCTCTCACACTCTGGTAGCTCCATGATCCGTGTGGCAAGTTCAAGCAACCTCAAGCCCCCTCCGTCAAGCTCCATCCTCCATAGCCGTGCGAGACAAGAGAAGAAAAGAAGGGAAGGAAAGATAAAGAGAGAAGATAGGGAGCTTCTTCTCCACAATCCCTCACTCTCACACACTCACTCCCTCACTCCCTCACACCCCCTCAATCCCTCACTCAAGCACAAGCATGAAGGTAAGAAGCAAGAGAAGAGGAAGAAGAAGCTTTAGCCACACCCAAGAATGAGCTTCTCATTCACTTTTGAACTTTATATACATGCCCTAGGGACCTTTTGGGCGGTCATCCACACTTTTTTACATGGCCAGCCATTAGCCCAAGCCCTCTTTTCCTATTTCCCACCGTTCCAACTTATCTCATTCCCACTAATGCATACAATTTGCACAGGAGTGAGCCCGATGCTCTTTTTACAAGGATTCGAGAGCGCCTTCATATTTAATGGTGTGCTTTTACTATTTTCTTTTCTCGAGGCGACACCGTCATTCAAATCATTCAAATTTTCAGGTTTCTATTTTTTTCGCACTTCTACTCCATTTTCCGTTCCTCTGTGCTATGGTAAACAGATATCATAGTCCACTCCCTTCATGACTATAAAGTCAACCGAGAACTGGACACCTGCGATTTTCACCAGCCAATTTTTAAGTACCCCGAATGGTTTCACTCTCATACAATTTGCTAGTGTGACATTGAACCTGGCGGTCTCAACAGGCGGGTTTCCCCAGGTCTGAAGCACTGCATGGCTCAGTACACTAACCCCCGCTCCTGTGTCTACAATCCCCTTTCTTGTTGTGTCGCTTAGGGCTAAGATAGGTAAGACTGCATGCATCTTGGTGCCTTCCTAGAAAGCATTAACGTGTAAGGACTTAGGCACAAAGTGCAGCATTAGACTCGGTATTTGTGTCTCTACATCATGGTCGTGCAGGTCTGTAGTAGCTTGCTCTCGTGATCCTTCAATCCACTACTTCAGGTCTTGTCATAGGGTGGAATGCTGCCTAAGCAGGTCTCCTAGGCTCAGTGTCACAAGGGTGGTCACTAGCATGGTAAGGAGGTCATTGGCTGCTCGTCTTTCTCCTATTCTGGATTGTCTTGGCCAATGGCCGTGAGTTTTTTTGGCCTATAGCATCAAGGCTTGCTTAAGCGATACTGCTTGCAGTGCAGTCGCATCTCTTGATTTTGTTCGAGAGGGGGTGAGACTGACGTGCTTATGCTAGAGAGATCTTTGATCTGGTCCTTTAGAATGGGCTCAACATCTTTTAGGTGCTCTTGGGCCTCTTTTACCCATTCCTTCACTTTCTTGATAGCCTCTAGTTGGCGCTTCGGATGCGGGTATTCCCCTACCTTAGCACTTCCCTTTTCGGCCGTCTTAGGAGCTGAGGTTTCTGCCTCTGCGTTAGTGTCCTTCTTTCTAGCAGGTAGAGTTGTGGCACTCTCAGTTTTTAGCGTGATCTTAGCTTCGGGTTTCTTCTTTCTCCGTCTACAACTCTTCTTCCCGATCGAGGCTGCATCGAGGTTGCTAGAGCCTGGCAACGATATGTCGGCCTCTTTGTTAGTTCTCGGGTCATGACACGCAATGGGATAGGTGTGGCCTCCCCATCGAGGTTCTCAATGCCGAACAACCCCAATGGGACAGATGGCATGTTGGCTAAACTTGAGGACGGTTTTGGCTTGGGACAATCAATGAAGAGATGAGTGATTTTGCACTCAAGGCACCTTAGGTTCGCCTTGTCTCTATTTGGTTACTCCCTTTCAGGAAAATGTGATGAGACGTGCCTTGGATGACCGAAGTCTGATTGGATCATGCGTCTGCCCTCCTAGGCCTCTACCTTGGCCTCTTCCTAACGCTATCACCGATACTAGTTGATTGTCCATAAGGACTGTGTTTCCCTTGTCATCATGCGAGACATATGGATATACGTAAGTCTCTTCTTCATTTGGCTCCTCCACGTAGTGGATTGGAGCGTCACTCAGTGGATGGGGCAAGTAGGGACCATGTGGTCTAGATATTCCTATAGGGTTTATGCCCATTCTAGGAATAGCCGGTTTAACATCGTTAGGCACAGGAAGGGTCAATGGGGCTCCCCTTCCAAATAATTGTTGGGGTCTTCTCGCTAGATATGGCTGGCCATATGGTTGTGAGTATGGAAGTCTTCTCAATAATCTGCAATGCGCGACGTCGTGACCGAATCTACCACAATTAGTGCAAGGTCATGACCTAGGGTCTTGACACTCGACCAACAAGTGGTTTTCACCATAGTACACACATTGGATGTGTGGGCACATTGGTCGTCTCAACATATCCTACAGTTCGGCTATCTCCATTTTTACCTTAGTAAAGTCTCGATTTGTCTCAATGGCTTTCCCTTTGTCCTGGGCCATTGGACCTGATCGTTTACTAGAGGCTGACGCTCTCTCTGAACTCCCTGAGTTGGTCTTTTCTGAATTTGAGCTCGTGGAGCTCCGCTCTTTCATCTAGTCATCTACTCGAATGGCCTCTTCAAACACCCTAGCTAGCGAGTCTCCCTGCAAGCTCGAGTTTCCTACCAAGGCCTTATATAGCTCCTCACTCTGTATTCCACTGATAAACATGGTGGACACCGCTCTTTTGGTAGGTCGTTCGCCCATGCGAATTCTCTTGAAGATGCTCCTCACATGGGTGACATAGTCGCGGATGTCCTCTTTCTCTTTCTGCTTGACATTCATTAGTCTTACTAGCAGATTGTCAGAGTATACGGGCTTAGAGAATCTCTTGATGAAGAGGTTTTTGAGGCCGTTAAAGTCCACTTATTCTCCGGTATCTAGACTCATGTACCAAGTCATACACTTGTCACCTAAGCAAAGCTCGAATGCTTGAGAGCGTTGAGTCAAGTTGGTGAGGCCATTGGCCTCGCAGACTTGCTCGAATTACTCTACAAAGCTGTATGGATTGTCTGGGGGTTGGTACTTGTTGAGTTGCTTTGTAATAATTGGGATTTTAGACTGGCCCTTAGGGACTTGGTTTGCTCCTAATCCTGCTAGTAATGATGTAGCTAGTGTTGCAGCACTCTGCTCCACTGCTGTGTTGTCAAGCAGTCGCTTCATGAGAAGCTCACTCAATGTCAAGTCTCCTTCTAGGGCTCTCTCATGATTGGTCCGATTTCCACTTGCTAGGTTTAGCACCCGTTGTACCTCACACAATTCTGTGTTTTGTCTTAAGCTCCTAGCATGCTGGTCTTGGTCGTATTTCACTATGCTTGTAGCGACTTGTAGGCTAGCTTACATTCCTCTTCCAAGTTTGTTATGATGGCCTCTGCCGTTCTGCCACAGTGCTCATACCGAGCATGCGCATCATAGCTGCTCACTAGCTGCTGAATTGCCTCTGGAAAACTCCTAAGTCGAGTTCCTCGTTCAACCTGCGGTCTGAGCTTTCCTTTGTCATGATCACATTCTCGTGCTCCACCAAGCTATCGATCAGGTTGAGCAAGTTGGTCAGATCCACTTCTCTAGCGTCGCTTGCTTGGTCCTACTCTTTGCTTTGGTCATTAGTCTATGTCTTGGGATCTTCTCCTATTGGTGGGTTCCTTGAGGTATTTATTTGAGTGAGTTCCTTGAATTATTGCATCCAATCCTCAATTTATCTCTACTTAGTGTGTGTGTGTTTTTTCCCATGCACTTGTGCTCAATCGGGCTTTTAGTTGTCCTTAAGTGTACTTCAAGTGCGAAAATTCAAGATAAGTGTGAAAAACAAGTATCTGAGCAGCTTACGCACTCTTGCTCCGTTTTAGGCTTGATAGGCTTGTTGACCCATTTGTGGTCATCTTGTCAGGTTTTAGGGTTTCTCGTTGCGTTTTTTATCCGTTTTAGGTTTGTTCAAGGTCTGTGGCTCACTTAGCTGTCGTTAGGACTCTGAGTCTCGCAATAGCTTACTCAAGCTGCTAAGTGGCTGCGTCCTATAAATTTACCTATTCCTTGCACCATAATCGAGTTTTGCACGTCGAGAGGACTCACGAAGGTTTACACAACCAAAATCTAGCCAAGTCTAGTCTAATTTACTAAAAATTTGCAAAAATCCTGACTCGGCCTAACTCGTCTAAATTGCAAGGGCTGAGTGATGGATTCGGACAGGCCGAGGACCAAATGGAAATTGTGGGCCGAGTGTGTCACTTGGACAAGCCGAGTTGTTGTGGTTGAGGGCCGAATGGGAAGTTGGGATAGGATGACTTGGACGAGGTGATTCAGATGAGTCGAGGAGATTCACTTGGATGGGGCCGAGGGGGTCTATTTAGATGGGCCAAGGTACGTGGGTTGATGGCCGAGTTTCGATATGGCTGAGTGAACTTTTGGCTGAGTTGGTTTGTTCGGACAAGTCGAGGGCCGAATGGGATAGATTGATCAAGGGCCAAGTTGTGAGTGGGCCAAGTGATATGCTCAGATGGGCCGAATTGACTAGTGGACCGAGGGCCAATTCTGGGACTCTACCCAAGAATTGGCTACTCGAACGGGCCGAACAGCGCACGATGATGGCAACAAAGGCACTAATTTGCTCAAATCTTGTGACACATGCAATCACATCACAGAAAAGCTTCCAGATCAGTACCAAGGCATAAGGGGAAGGGCTTCATATACCTGGAATGCGCGGTAGACTCCCTGGCAGCAAGATCAATTTGAATCTTCAAGAGCTCTCTCTCTCTCTCTCTCTCTCTCTCTCTCTCTCTCTCTCTCTCTCTCTCTCTCTCTCTCTCTCTCTCTCTCTCTCTCTCTCAATGTTAGGGTCTGAAATGAGCTCTTCCTTGACTTCTTGACTCTTACCCTTCTTGGGTAAGGTTTTGATGTCCCCAATCACTCACTTGCTGACATTAAGCATCCCAAGCATTATTTTTTTCCATTTTTGCATGATTTGTGCCCTGTTTTGCCCTATTTTATAGCGGCAAACTCTACACTTTTCCGATCCGATTTCCTAATCCTATCCTATGCTAAATGCAACAAAGATCGAAGGCAAAAAACTGAAATGATTTCTTCAT
The DNA here is from genome assembly GCF_053477565.2 of Lygodium microphyllum. Classification (NCBI taxonomy): domain Eukaryota; kingdom Viridiplantae; phylum Streptophyta; class Polypodiopsida; order Schizaeales; family Lygodiaceae; genus Lygodium; species Lygodium microphyllum. The sequence goes on along the minus strand of NC_141136.1, from coordinate 58,294,427 downwards.
CTTTTTCAATCATCAAACCAACAAAATCCCCCAAAATACTTACTTATTTCGAAGATTAAAAAACCCAAACTTCCTACCTATCTCAAGCTTCGTTTTCAGGGATGAATCCCTTACCTTGATGCTTGATATGAGGCACACAAGTGCTCAAGCTTGAATCCGTTGGTCTCGACAACAGAACTAAAATGTAGTGGGAGCTCACGCTCAACCGCCAAGACCCACAGACTGCTTATTATTTCAAGCGTTTCAAGCGAGCTCTCATGGCTATCTCTCACCTAGCCAACGTTTCATCGATCCTCTCAGGGTGTAGTGAGCTTACCTTGATGCCGAAATGAGTTTCCTCCTCTCTCGCACACGCCGGTAGTTCCACGATCCTAGATACTAGCTCAAGCATCCTCAAGCCTCCTCCATCTCTAAGCTCCATCCACCATAGCCGCGCGTGAGAAAAGAGAAGAGAAGAGAAGAGATAAGAAGAGAGAAGAGGAGATGGTGAAGAGCTTCACCCTCTTGATCCCTCACTCCCACACACTCACTTACTCCCTCACACTCTCACTCCCTCTCTCAAGAGTACACACACAAGAAAGGTGAAGAGAAGAAGAGAGGTCTCTTGTTAGCCATACACCAAAGAATGAGCTTCTCATTCACTTTTCAACTTTATATACAAACCCTAAAATCCCATGGGCACCTATCCCTTTTTACATGACCGGCATGGCAAGGTCCCTTTTTCTAATTCCCTCTTCTTGCTTCATGCCCTAAGCCTATACCCGTCTATTCTTTTACAAATGGCACAGGAGGGAGCCTAGCGCTCTTTTACAAGAGTTTTTTTAGTTTTTTGAGGCACCTTTCATTTAAAATTGTGCTTTTTGCCTCAGCTTGGCTTTAGGGGACACCTCTACGCCTTTGCTCTTTTCCATCATTTTTCAACTTTTTCCTTCATTTTTCCATCATCTCAAATTGAGGTTAACATCCATCCTTGTTAGTTGCATACAATTGACCATTATGTACTTCATGATCTTCAAACTCTTATATACCAAACATGCTCACTTGTATAGCAATCCCTTGTAAGCTGTCATACATTTGTAAGAAAAGATTTTTAGTTCATTGTTATTTTTTACAATGGACTATATTATTATCATCAATGGACTATTTTGCAAAAAACCTTTATAAGTTTATCTTTATTGAGATAAATAAACCTAACCAAACTTTTGGCATTTGCAATTACTCTCCAACCACAAGAGTGATTATCATCTTAATGAGGACACTGCAATCAACAATATAAAGTAAAACTATGAAAGACAATAAAATTTCTCTAGTACTTCAATCAATTATTTTATAGCTCTGTACCAGAAAGACAATAAAATTTAGAGTCATTACAAAAAGAACAAGCAAAATATCAATGAGACAGTGGATTATATAACCTACAACTTGGCATTTCCATGGCTTTCTTTCATAGAATTGATGAGGAAACATTGCCTCTCCACACAGTCTATTCTAATTAGGCTCCAATGAGAACTAAAAGTAAAAATATTTAAATAATCTAGCAAAACAAGATCTCATAAAATCTAACAAAATATAAAATTACTTATTTTTCATTGTATGGAATTAGAAGAAGCTCCAAAGTTTCAAAGTCAATTGAATTGAACCAATGGTTAAATGCACTTGCATCAAGCTCACTCCTCATATAGTATGAGATAGATGGATCAAGAACCTCAACTTTTTGTTGTATATCAAAGGGAATCTCGTGCATTACACACCTATCTCAATAGGAGGGAGCGTCCCATCTCCTCTGTGTGACAAGGGATGGAATGCAATCCTAGACCTACTATCTACAGTGTTGTACTCTGGCTAAGACTGTCTCCTGCTGAAAAAGCTATCTATAGAAGTCACTGGCAATCTCCATCACCTCATCTGCGCTAGAGAGGTGATTTTCTTGTAAGTTTGGAAGGCTTGTAGGACTGATGGATCTTTGAAGCAAGACCTCTAGGATCAACTTTCTACTTTCTTGTAGTAGCCTTAGTTCTAGCCATCTGAAAGCTCCAGATAAAACAAAAAACAACTCAAATTAGGAAAGATCCCCAAAATCTAATATAATGTCATTTACAATCACTTAGTGGTAAACAAACACTACTCAAACAGTTTCAATCCCAAGCCAATCATATATTCACACTTTGACAGTAACTTATTTTATCAAATGATAAAATTAAACTTTAATAATTCATCAAAGTTCTGCTAACCTTCCAACTTGACTTTCCATTGAACAATACAACCCTCTGACTTATGAAACGCGACCTGGGGCTTCTAGGTAAGGGAGACATATGTATTTTCATGTTTCATACGTCACCTTTCTTTTGTGAAAATTTTGGTCAAATTTGAAAAAAATTTGAAAAATAAGGCCATAAGCAAGTAGAATATGATTTTGCTATTGGACTTGTTAAGATTTTTTAAATTTGTTGTTTCTTGAATACAGAAGCATAGTAATCAATATATTTAGTTACTTAAACCAATCCTAGCATAAGATTGAGCTATTTTAATCAGTTGTAGAGCCCATCCTGATGTATGAAACATGAGATGAAAAATCTGCATGGGGGAGAGCTATGCCTTATCACGTTTCACTTGTCAAGATTTTTTAAATAAAAAATTTCAACAGGTTCGGAGAAGATTTCGAAGATAATTTCGGTAAAATAAACATTGCTATTGAGCTTACTAAGAATTTTTAAGAAAATTACATTTTTGATACTTTAGCACGTTTTGTGCGAGGTGATGAAATCTTACCTTGTCTTGGAGGGTGTTGAAGAATTTTTGGCTGTTACAAAGGTTGCATGGTGCTGGTGTTTCGGAGGAGGGAAAGGGTTTGATCTCTTCGAAAAAACACTTTTGTGGTCCAAAAATTGGTTTTAAAATGACCTTTGTTCACATGTGTGGCTGCTATAATACGTACTTAACTTAGCACATGCACCGTGTAGACTGTTGTTGCCTCGAAACTTGTGCCACATGTCATTGAAATTTTTGGACATGATGGTGCTTTTATGACACTGCTTTTCCGTGTAAAAGTGAACTTTTAGCCTTTTCATTTTCACTATAATAAAGCTCTTCTGAACGAGTGCAAGGTTTTTTTCTGAACAAATGCATGGTAACCATTATACAAGAACTCAGGCTCGTGTTTATGCAAATTTTTGTTCCAAACAATTTGATTTCTCTTCTACAACCATATCCTCAACAAGGCAATGCAAGCCCAAAGTAAGTGTATTCTCAACAAGGCCCATGCATATTGAGGAAGCAATTTAATTTTCAGGTAACAAACTTATAAAATCACTATTTTTCTACAATCTTTGAAAAATAGTTCAATGAGTATTTGGACAAATTAAAGATAATTAAAATTGTCAACCTGTAGAGGGCTTCGAAAACTAGTTGTCACGTTTCATAAATCCTCTAACTAAAATAGTGTTCGCCTGATGAAACATGAAATGCTATGCTTGCTCTACTGTCCAAAGGGTCAATTCGTGTTTCATAAGGCATTGTTATTTTGTTTTGTACAATTTAACATGTATGCTATGTTATCCAAGCATTTGCTAATGTGGAGCATAATACATGGATTTAGATATCCAAGATGAATGAAATAAATTGTCATTGTGGCTCATTGTTCTAGTTTCACATTGATGTCTTGCCCAAGTTTTCTTAGTGAGCATGTCATACATAGCTTATACAAATTTTTTGGTTGTGAGCAAATGTAAATTCGTATATTGTTTCTCTAAACTTGTGTTGTTGTTTCAGGATTGGAATCTGTGAGTAATTAGGATGACTAAAAGGAAGTTTTCTCTAGAGAGAATGGAGAAAGAGGATCTGGAGGATACCTGTGATGATAAGCTCTTTGATTTCCTCCATGCAGTTGAAAATTCATCCAAATTTGTTTGCATCAGAGATATGCTTAATGTTCCTTTTTATTTTCAAGACCTTTTGAAAGAACTCTATGACAAATTGAAGGATTATAACGAGTTTTATGATGGACAGTTGAAGACCTAGAGATTGAGGGATTTATCCATTATAGTGATGTAGTGGAAGTTATCAATGCTGTTAAAACAACTTTGCAAACAAGGTTTAGCCTTATTGATGATGAAATCAAGATGTGGAAAGTAGATTGCCCTTTTCATCAAAATCAACATCAATGTCTTGTTGCACAGAAGGATGTTGGATTTCTTGTATATCTTCAATATATGGATAGTTGTTCTTTAGACACAATACAAGAGAATAAGATAAAGGATATTGCAAGCAAAGATAAAGAGGTTGAAGAGAAGGGGAAAGTATTTTAGGAGGATGTTGAAAACCAATTAATGTAGGGATTTGATGTTGCTTTGTTTAAAAGTGAGAACATTACAAAAGTGGAAGAAAAGGAGTTAGAGTTGAGTGCAGAGATTGAAACACGTCCTTTTGAATGTGTCCCAACATTTCCCAGTTACCTCATCAACAAAAAGATATATATATTACTAAATGATATCCAACACCTTTTTTATCTTAGAGAACATTACTGCTTGGCAATCCTTGTAGCATGGGGTCAAAATGATAAGAATTTTATAGGTTATGAATAGGAATTGCTAGCAAGTCTTGATGTTAAGGGAGAGAATTTTCAAGACAACTATGTAGCCTTGCATTCATGTATTACAAATTCAGTAGAGACTTAGTATAATTTATGACATGGAGTATGAAGAGAAATTGAAGTCTCCATTAGAGGACAAACCAAAAAGTTCAATAAATCTTTATGATGATAGTCTTCTTGAAGAACATGAAAACCCTAAGGTATGGAAGATAATTCTAAGATATCCATTGTGGTTTATATTTGAGTATGTTATGTATTATAGACAAATATTATTGAATATTTATCTATTGACATCTTACACTATTGTGGTTTATTGTGCAGATAGAAATTGAAGATGCATATAACTTTCTTGGAAAAGCTAAGGGCTCAAGGCCATTGAATACTTTGGCTAGTGTTTCCCAAACATTGGCTTTTCTGTTCCAAGCTTGTCCATTATCAACATGATCCTTAACTACATTATGCAGGAACTAACTCACTATCCAAATAAGGATTCTTTATAAATGACTCCAAGCATTATTTATTTGCCTTTTTAAATTTCTTCTTCTCCAAAATATCTTTTGAAACTACTAAAGGAAGAAGATGATAATAAAACTGAGATGCTTTTAAAGAATCTCTTTCACTTACATTCGGTTGAAGAAGAGACCTAAACAAAATCAACATCACAAATCAATACAATTAATTATAAACAAATGCATATTTAATCTTTTAAAGTGAAAAAAATACATTGTTGCTTGGATTCTTTTACTGCAACCATCTCCTCAATATTTTTAAGAGCCTTTTGTTGATTTCAAAGGCTTGAAATAGTTTTCTTTCATTGATAAGATTTGATGCATTTCTCCAAACGAATGAATCCTCTGTTGATAGCCCTCGAGCTTCTATAACAACTCGTTGTTATGTTTTGATAAAAGACGGTTCTCCAATCTGAGGACATCTTTTTCTACAAACAAGTTAAGTGTATAACCAAGAAATCCATTATAACCATCACCAAATGAACCTCAACAATGAAGAGCTATTATAGAAAGACGGAGTACTATTTTTGCATGCCATCTAACCAAAGATCAAGATTATTCTTTTCTTCAAACTTGAGTATATGTTTCATAGACTCTATAATAGTAATGGGTTTTGTTCTCTTCCTTATTGGTTCATACTCACTATCCAACTCAATATGCAGATGATAGAGATGTTTTTTACTAGAGCTATAGAGATCATTGGATGATTGATCCATAGCTAAGGATGTGATTAGAAGATTGGATTGAAAAACTATGCAAGTTAGAAATAAGAAGGAAAACGAAGAAGAAATTGGTAAGGATGGAAAAGAAAGAAGGAAGTGAGAATGGAGGAAAGTAATCAGACGTCGAACAAAATTCAAATTGAATATTCGTTTTCACTTTAATGAGGATGAGTAAAATCTTCATTATGACAATCTTTGTCACCTTTATGGCGGCCTAGATTTCTAGGTTTGATGGGACTATGAGAATATCACGACAATGACTTATTAAATTCTTTAATATATTTACTTATCAAAATATAAATATTTTTAAAAATATAAAAAATAATTTTATTTCTTAAAATATTTTCTCTCTCTAGGATCACTTACAATGCATTTTCAAGACCTCAAAACTCCCCTAACGGCAATACTATCTTTGAGGATTGGATAGCCTAGGTTTTGAGTGGGTCCCCCCACTCATGCATGCATCGTTTTGAGTGGGAGGATGTGCTAACATGCATCGTTACTAGTGGTTTTAGTGCCTAAGTGGGCTAATAGATATAGAGGAATAGTGCACAATGGGATTGGCTTTATGTGCACAATTATGTGTCTATATGAGCGAGTTAGGATGGATAGTGCACACTAGGTGTGCACTAATCAATATAGGCAAAAGGGTGGAGATGGTGCACTAGTGCACAAGGTATGTGCATGTATGCGATGTGCTACAACTGTTGTGTACTAGGTTACAAAGGGTGGAAACTATAGTGTAGTTAAGTGACAAATCTAGAATGCTAGGCAAGTTATGTAGGAGATTATACACTAATATGCTTGAGTTAAAGTGGTATGAAGCAAGTGTCTTTTGGAGCTCTAGTATAAGGATGGGTTTTCTAGTACATTGTGATAATGCACTAAAGTGAAGTGATGTGCTTGGAATGGATGCAAGGGTGTTCAATGGTGCAATGGCTAAAGGGAATAAATACACTATCCAATGTGTAAGAAACATATTGATTTTGGTGATGTGTGCACTAAGTATACTAAGTGAGTACTTAGTGTGTAAAGGTTGTATTAGTGCAACTTTTCACAATGCACTAGTTTGTTCATGCAAAGGTTACGTGAGGTGAGTGCACTAGTAGGATACTAGTGTATGGATGTGTGTGATGTGTTACAGGTGAGAGTAGGTGCATTGGGAAGTTTTAGAAGTCAAGGCTCATGTGCACGTGTGTATGTGCACACTAGTGTGATACACGAGTACTACTCAAGGGGTACTCGTCTCACGAAATACAGATCTAGAGCTAGATCAGCTATGGTGGATGCAAGTCAAACACACAATACATTATCAGAATGAGGAATTGTAACTCAAGTGAATTAGGTTCCAAGATAGATTAGCTTAGACTCATGAACACAATCTTGAGTGACTCAACCTGATAGTATCATTACGTTGAAATGAGTGTCAAATACATGCCTTTATAACTTTTTAGATAGTGCCACTTTTTCTCTCTGTGCTTATGGGATTTTGGACATCTATTCCTAGAGATTCTAGAGCATACATATTTGTCATATCTCTTGTACAAAACCACTTATGGGCAAGCCTCTATATCAGGCATCATTTGCTATTCTCAACACCCCCCCTCAAATGATGAGTTTCTACACCTATTGGCATTTGTCCCCCTTACATGTGGACATGGACTAGGGGACTAGCCCTTTGGCAGCATTAGTCAGGTCAAGCTTGAAATGTTACATTTTTGGTAGGGTTTGTTACATCCACTATGGGAAGTAGATCCACTAAGGGAAAACATGATCCATGATGGAAATTTTTTTCAAAACATTTTGTTTGTAGCAGCAAAAAGTATCTCCTTCATGCTTCTTTAGCATTCTTCACTTTTCTTGATCTTCTTGGGGTCTTTGATCTTCTTTGACTCCTTCTTGGTTTTCATGCCCTCGTCCCTTTTGTAGATGTGTGGTACTTCTCTTTTAGTCTTCTTGACACCGATGTCGTTTTGCTTCATGCTTTTAACTATGCTTTGACTTGACAAGCTCTCATCACTTCTGATTTTCTTCATTGGTTGCTTTGCTTTTGAAATACTAGAGCTGACCTCTTTTTCTCTTCCTTGTCTTTCTCCAACTCATTAATTACAAATAGAACAACTTTTAGGGATGCCAATTCCTTTTGATTTGCCTCATTCTGTGCAACAAGAGACTTGTTACAATAGCATGTGAAGCTTTTTTTGGCCTTCTTTAAGCTAGCTTCGAGCATCAATATAGGAGGGTAGCGTTCAAACAAGTCAAAGGACTTTGCAAATACAACCGCATCTATTTTATTCCTGCTCTTAATTAACTTCTCAACAACACCTCCAGCTTTCTCAGATAGCCCAAGTGGGTGAACTAACAACATACAATCTCACAAAGCTCATCTTTGCTATAATCCGATCCTAGATCAAATGTAGAGAGAGGTTGTAGGAAACTTTGAGCTTGAAATGACCTGCTGAAATTCATAGCATGAAGATCCATTTTTGATTTCCACCTGTCAGCAAGTCATGCCTCCAACAATTCATCTCGAGAAGCAGAGTAGCTATTTGTGGATATTGATTTCTTTACTTCCTTTTTCACATTGTTGAAGTCTTGACTTGTACTCTCTGAGCTTCGCCAAAAGGGCAGACTTTTGGTTTGGATGGATCAAAGATTCTACTTCCTCCAATCTTGCATTTAACTCTGCAAGTTTTTTTTCTTTTGTTCTTTGGTAAGAGCCGCCAAGGAGGCACATTTTCTTGAAAGATTGGTGGAGAGCTCACAGTGCTGCCTCTTGTAGCCATTGAAGATCTCGATCATTGTTAGAGACTTCTCTCTTTGCTCCCGGAACTTCTGAGATCGAGTCCAAGGAGACCAAACGGGGTGGAATCAACAATCCTCTGATGATAGGAAGAGGATTCTTGATAGGGCTGGATTGAATGGCCTTTAAGGGCTAGGATTTTAACCTTAGTATTAGCCTGAAGGTGAGTATCAAGAGAGATAAGCTTATCAATCTTCTGTATTACAGAACATTCTGCAAACTTTGACAGGTCTCCGTTGTCTGAAGGCGGTTTGAATTTACGGTCTTTGTGTGAGGGCTTCGAGACACGGATGTGCTCAGTAAGGACCTCTAGGTTCTTGATGGTGTCCTTAGAGGAAGGGATCCAGAAGGAACAATTGGGAAAGAATGGAAGCCAGGTGGGGACGACCTTTCGAACTTTGTACTCTAGGAAGGCATCTTTGAGCTTCTTGGTGGTGGATGGCTTAATCTTGTGGCTGAGGAGCTCTTCCCAATGGCTTCGGGTGTGGCTACGGCAGAGGCGCTAGGGCAGCAAGCAAGGGTGATGATGGCGACTATGGATGGTGCTAGCAAGTACCATGGTTGTGATGCCCCTTACGTCTACACATACAAGCGTGTGTGTTGTGTGTGTATCTCTCCTTTCTGAAAAATCCAAAGAGAGAACGACCAAAACAACTGAAGGAGAAGTTTGTGGGTGATCAGTGTCAATCCGGTTAGGGTAAGTGAAGAAGGATGTGCTTAAGGTATGGATATGACAGAGGGCCTAAAGGTGGGTTCAACTCCTACTATCCATTTACACTAGAGTACAACTCACTAGTGATGTTAGACTAGCTCGTCATGGCTCTGATACCATGTCATGAAACACGGATCTAGAGCTAGCTCAGCTATGGTGGATGCAAGTCAAACACACAATACATTATCAAAATGAGGAATTGTAACTCAAGTGAATTAGGTTCCAAGATAGATTAGCTTGGACTTATAAACATAATCTTGAGTGACTAAGCTTGATAGTACCATTACATTGAAATGAGTGTCAAGTACATGCCTTTATAGCTTTTTGGATAGTACCACTTTTCCTCTCTGTGCTTATGGGATTTTGGACATCTATTCCTAGAGCTTCTAGAGCATACATCTTTGTCATATCTCTCGTACAAAACCACTTATGGGAAAGCCTCTATATCAGGCATCATTTGCTATTCTCAACAAAGTACACATGCATGTGCTAGTGTTGGTGCTAGTGCTAGTGCTAGTGCTAGTGCTAGTGCCAATGCACACTAGTACACACAAGCACACGGGTACACAGTAGTACTCAAGGGTTCTTAGGTACATATGCATATGCCAATGCTAGTGCCAATACACACTAGTACCTGCTAACACACGAGTGCACACAAATGCACTACAAGATGTCACCTTCTTCCATCCTCCTTCCCTTCAAACCTCCCTGGAAACAGGGTGGGCTTAGGTTGGTATTGATATGAAGGAGACTCTTACATGTGCACATAAAAGTTGCACAATGCCTTGCATAGTTTGTGCACTTAGGATATTAATTGAATTCAACTAACACTGATGAGTGTGCAAGGTCTATGAGCTAAGTGTAACTAGTTATGCAAGGTTGTGGGATATTGTGTAAATGATAGGTGATGCACTATCTATGAGGTTCAAAAAATATGTAAGGTACACTAATGCACGATTGTTCATTGTGAGCTATGATGTAAGGTGAGTCGTGCAGTGCACATTTGCACTAGTGGCCTATGGTGTAAGTGAGCTATTGTGCCTTGGCTCATTGTGCACTAGTGCAACTGTGACATAGTCCAAGTAGGTTGATGCAAGGTGTGGCTCGTGCATTGTGATGCACAAGTCTAAGTTGTGGTTGGCATGAATGTGTGAGGTTGAAGGATTCTCATTATGCATTGAGTGGTTGTGCTGGTGTACATGTGCACTATTGTGGCTTATGAGAGATGCAAGGTTGAATGTCATGTGGTGTTTGAGGGAGGTGATGCACTAGTGCATGTGCCCTAGGTAATGAAGCAAGTGTGTTTTTTTTTGCAAGCACAATTGTATGCCTCTAATGGTGGATCCTAATGCAAAAGAGGTGGTGCACAGGCATAGTGCTTAAGTTCATGTGTGTGCATAGGTGTGTATCACAAGGCACACAAGACACCTCATTCATTCATTGCTCCCTTTCCCACCTTTCCTTGTCAATGGGGTGGGTGTACAAGGTGCATGAAGGATATATGATTATGCACTCCTTATACCACACTAACACATTTAGGAGTGTACTTAGTTTAACTCATTGCAGATACACATGTTAGAGAAGGATTGAGCAGGCAAGGAGTAATGCATAGTGCAACATGGAAGATAATGCATGGTGTTATGTAAGTGTGGGGGTGCATGACAAGCAAGCTATGTAAGTGCCTAATGTGGTCACAATAACATGTTTAGTGAGAATAATTACGCTTGCCACACACAATGCAATCAGCTACCACATGATCGAGATAGTGTGAATACTTATTACCTAGGGGTGAGCATACCTTATTGGGCATGACCCTCATGCACACCAGTGCAATCAAGCATAGCTGGTATTCACAGGCATACACGTATGTACACTTGGCATGTTGTAGGGTTGCGGATGAAGCTTCTAGGGTGTCACCTTTTCCTTTTTCACCCCCTTCCCCCCCCCCCCCCCCTTTCCATAGGGAGGAGTGTAAGGAAGAAATAACTAGGGGGCATTGGGGTATGCACAACCATGTCCCTCCAACCAAGTGTGCGTAATGAGATTATCTATGTGGTGAGTGCATAGAACGACATGCATGACGACTAGAGTGATGAAATTAATGGTGAATGTCTATGTGCCCAAAGTGATTAAGCACTATGTGGTGCCTTTGTGAAGCACATGCATAATGAATAGTATAGTGAAGAGTGCTCTTATAGTAAGAGTGGCTCACTTGGGCACATGTGCCCAATGTGTGGCAAGGGTGTAACCATCACCCTTGGGTAAGTTACTCATGAATATATATATGCATCACGTGGGTTGAAAATAAGGTAGTTTTAAAATATCATTTTTATACATTTTTTACATATAGAATGGTGTAATATAAAGGGGTTATTTACAGATTGAATAGAAAGGGTTATGTTTTATTTAAGAAAAATTCACAGATAATGATATTTATAAATAGGCCTTGAACGCACATGATGCAGAGGATATACATATAGTAACTTCCCCGAGACATCACCTCCTTCCTTTCTTCCTTGCTATTTATTCCAATCCTCCCTTCCTAGTAGGGTGGATATACTAGTGCTGAGGGCACAAAGGGTGAGGCCTAGAGCACATGATTATGCACACAAGTACACCTAACATGCAAGATCCACTTGCAAACAACTAGTGAACAAGCCTCAATAGAGCTCAGTGCACATCATGTGATCTTATAATGTGTGTGATGCACAATCAAGAATAAAGTTATTCCTTTAAGAACTTGCAATAATTGGACTAATGAACTCCCAATAGTTAAATGCAAAGCACACATAAGTATTCAAATGTCACAATTCAAGTGCATGTACTTTAATGCGGTTGACACAATTCAAGTGCATGTGCATTCTTTAATGGGGAGTGTATGGAAATGTTAAACACACCTTGTCATGCTTTTAAGATAATACTCTAAGAGACCTAGAACCATAAATGGTGTGGTTGCCTCTCTCTCTCTCTCTCTCTCTCTCTCGTATTCTCCCCCTTCCCAGTGCTCATAGAAAACCATTTTTTAGTATATTTTTTCCAAGCAAGATTCTCAAAAAACTTGTTGAAATTGAAGATTGGCTTGATGAAAACCGGTAAATCTTTTAGTATTTTAGTTATAAAACCGACTATTTCCCTCTCAAAACCGGCCGGGGTTAAGCTTGCTCCTTTTTTCCATTGGATGGGAAAAAGGTTTTTCGTGAGCGCTGCCCCTTCCCACAAGCTGAGTGGCAGAGGCGGAGAAGTTAGATGGCCCTGCTAGTCAAACTACACCAGTGACCATTTAATGCAATAACACGCTCTGATTAAGAACGTACCTTCTGCTTGTCCTCCACTTGCATGGCCATGCTGCTTGGTGGCTCCTCATCGTGGCTCTTCCCTATTTGATGGTGGTGCTTCCCTCTTTTCCGGGGTGCCTCCTTTTCTCTGCGTTAGTACTCGAGGTGTGGATGTTGGAGTGAGTGATAATGTGGCAGAAAGGGAGGTGCCATGGCGGTGATTGTGACGATGGTGTGTCATGGCATGTGATGATAGCCGCATCCATGGCTTCCGAGTGTATGATGACTCACGGCGCCCCACGAACACACAGGCCACACGAGAGTGGTGGTGGTGGCGGCACGGGCCCCACGAACACACAGGCCACGCGAGAGTGGTGGTGGCGGCACGGGCCTCACGGACGGCAGTTGCAAGCGGTGTGGCCAGCTCCCAGTTGTGATGCAAGTAATCACGACCTCAAGACCCTGACAAAGGTGCTCACGGTCCCAATAGTAGTGCTCACGGTCTCACGGCCCTAATAGCAGTGATCATGGGCACATGGCCACGTGGACGGTGGTGCTGGCTCACGCCGAGATGGCGATAACGGCCTGATTGCAAGCTGCACAACAAGCAATCACGATGCCTGGACCATGCCTGTGGTGCATGGCATGCCACGGCTTCATGGACGGCGGCGATGGTGATAGCGGCCTAGGGCTTATGGCCCCAATAGAGGTTCTCGTTGCATCGCTCTAGCTACGTTGCACAGCACGCCACGGGCTTCATGACGGTGGCGAAGGAAGCTTGGACCACACGGCCTCCAGCTCTCGCCTACATTACAAGTGGTTACGCCACCCGAACGACGGAAGTGCTCGGCCTCGGCCTCGGCCTCATGGCCTCGCGACAACAGCGATGACGGCCTAGCTCCCGACGATGACACACGGCGCCCCACAGCCTATGCAGCGATGTTGCAATGCTTATTGGCGACCTGGGCCACACACTGCCACACTCGGTCCACGGCAGTGATGTAGGCGGCGTCTGCTACACAGCCTCCCGAACGATTGAACAAGGAGCTCTTGAAGAGTTCCTACGTACGAATACTCTTGGAATGTAGGAAATTCTCTATTTTTCCCTAGGTGAGTATATATGGGTCTCCTCCAAATAACTAAGAAATTACATTCGTGACATCTCATGGTAGGGAATCCTAGGCATGCATGTATGGATGCCTTATATATAACTAGGAAATTTTATTTTTCACAACTTAAATTAGGGATTTTGAAGTCATATAATTAAGGAATCATATTTTTCACATAGCATAGTAAGGAATTATAGGTTACATAATTAGGGAATTTAGTTCCTCACATTTCATACCTTGGGTAAGTTGCTCATGAATATATGTGTACATCACGTGGGTTCAAAATAAAGTATTTTTAAAATATCATTTTTATTCTCAAAGCTCTAAGAAGATGATTCAATAGTTCTTAACCATATGTAACATTTGGAAGGCTAGATAATTCCAAAGAAGATTTGAGCCCCAAGCTATTGATCATAGCAACAAGGACCAGACTCATGAATCATCCTTAAGAACATCTGATTGCCTTCATGAAATTAAGCAGAATAAATATAGACTCAAGAAGTACCAATCAAAAAGCATTCCTCAAGGTGAATGTTAATTATCTCATGGGAAGGAACTAACTTTCTCCCTTGATCACTACTCAGTAGAAGAAAGAGGGGGTGTTAGAGATGCAGCAAAAATTGATAGTTAAGCGATGTGCGAAGCCCTTTTTTATTTTAATTTTAATTTTTGGTGGGTGTCACTTAAGCGATGTTCAAAGTGTCATATAAGCAACGCAATTTAGTGTTGCAAATGCAGTCGCTTAAGCGACACCTAATTGCAACACATTAAATGATATTTGCAATATGGATGGCGTCGGTTAAGCAATATCGTCACTTAAGCGATGCTCTATAAATTTTAATTTCTTCATAGGCCCCGCCAAAGAGAGAGAGAGAGAGAGAGAGAGACAGAGAGAGCCCTCTCCCTACCCTCTTCCCCCCCCCCCCCCCCCCCCCCCCCCACACACACACACACACACTCACACACATACCCACCCACACACTCTTCCCCCTGCCTCCCCCTACCACCCCCCCCCACACGCACACACACACATACACATTGAGAGAGAGAGAGAGAGAGAGAGAGAGAGAGAGAGAGAGAGAGAGAGAGAGAGAGAGATCTTACTTTGACCACGCCTCATTTGATGCCCCAACGAATACGTCGCACCGACGAGCACCTCAGAGACATTCCAAGTAAGCGTCTTCTCACATATATGTATACATAACACAAATACTCATACATGTACTCACATATACACGTTGATGTAAATATTCATTTTTTCATATATACTATGTCACTTACACACATATATATTGATCAATTTTAAACATATACCTACCTGGCTCCTTGTATAACAATATATACTTTGGATATGATTATTTCAAATTGATACATTATAATATAATGATTGTGGATTCTTATATGCTTATGTTGTCAAATCAGCCCCAAGTGTGACTTAGACAAAACATGTGAGTGATACCTTCTGACAATGAGCATCTCCAAGAGCATACACATCGAGTATACATCCCAAACGTAGGCATAGACAATCACAAGTTTTCATCCATAGTCAACACTTACATACACGAATGCATAGCTATATAGGAGATGTACTCAAATTATGCAATGTGCTATAGTGCAGAAATCCATATACATTTGCTCCTAGTGGCAGTTTGAATAAAGGAAGACCGGTCATACATTGTGACTGTTGGAGTTCCCATTTGGTCTCTCTCTCTTTCTTGCTCTTGCTCTCCCGCCATATCTCTTCCAAGAAAGCTTCAATCCTTCTCACCTTTCAGCTGGTATCAAAGCATAGTGGCTTGAGCATTCCGACTTAGTTCATGACTCCTTCAGCTTCCTATCGATTACCTACACTCATTGGGTCTCCTTCCTGGCAGCCACCATAGTCGACTCTCCCGAGCTCCCGTCACTCCCGGGCTTTCTAAGCACCTACCTGGCCCATTTGGGCACCCTTAGGGCATTCCTTCAAAGGTATTGGAGCTCTCTTTTATTATTTTATTTCAATCCACAAGTTTTATGAAGCGGGGTAGCCATGTCCTCTTGCTTCTTGTGATGCCTACTCTCTACCGGTGACTTTGCCCTTTAAGAGGGAGCTCCTAGGGGTCCTTGACTACTCCCCCAACCATAGGCCCCATATTAGTTTGGGCCATTGACCTTGCCTAGCCCTTCCATAGGCCCTAGATTAGTTTGGGCCAACTTGAAGACCTGCAAAAAAAAATATTTTTTACTTCAGCCCTGCCTTGGCACTTATTGGCAACTTGAAAACACTTCATTTGACACTTGGGAACACCCCCTTGATGCTCAACATTGGTGGTTATCATTGCATTGATTTGTGGACTGATTTACCTCAGTCTAAGACTATTTTCCATTGTCCACATGCAGCCACAAATAGTGTTACATTAGCACTTTATGTTTATGCTTGGTTGGCATTGACATTGGTTGCTCAGTTGCGCCCCGAATGCTAGGGGAATGTATGCCTATGATGTGAGATGCTTTTGGGGCTGAATTTGCTCAGTCATTGACTATTTTACACAGTCCACAAGTAGCCCAAAATAGGGCAGTCCCCTATCATTACACTTTACCCTCATGCTACATAGTCATTTGATACCCAATTATGCCCGGTTGGTGCCTATACATATGGGGAAGTATGCCTATGGTTTGCCTATGGTTTTGAGCTTGGATTGAGCCACTATTTGCTCAATTTTGGACATTTGTTTGCTAGTGGAATATTGAGGGTTGAAGCTCTTTTGCTTATGTTTGGATATGCCTATTGCATTCAAGCTATGTCTTGGATGTATACATTGATGTAGTGACTCTCGAGGATCGACATAAAGCTTGGATTTTCTCTTGAATCATTGGTTGACCTTGAGCTCACTTTGCATAGCATTTGGATCTTCATCTTTGATGTACTTATGACATTTACTTTGCTTATGTCTGACCGGTCTTGATATGCTTGGCCTATGCTACTACTATTTGCCCATTACATTGTTTGGAGTTGGATGCTACTCAGCCTTGGCTTGACATTTGATTTCTCGAAGCTTACTTTGGCTATTTCTCGGATTGCTAGAGTTACAATTTGGATGTACTTGATGTCTATGGATGCTATATATGGATGCTACACAACCTATATGCTCATGAGGTCTTATTGATGCTTGATCTTGGATCTTCTGGCACTGGTGCTATCATATGTCCTAGTTGAGCTTCTTTGCTTGATGTTTACAGCTTTTGTGCCAGTGGGAGCATCTTGATATGCTTGTCAAACATTGAGCTGGCAATTTATGCTACTTGAGTATTCAGATATTTGAGTCTCGGATCTTCACTTGGATGTTGCATGGTTAGTATGCGGTGGACCTCACATATGTACTTTGGCTAATTTGGGCTTTGCACTCCCTGAGCAAACCTCTTTATGTCAGGACTTGCCAGTGTTGTGTAAGCTTTTTCCTATTACACAAGGGGTGTGCTAGCTTATTGACGGATTCATTTGACATGCTTGGGTGTTTGCTCGATGTCTGTATGACTGTCACATGCTGATTTATGCTCGCTTGTGATGCCAGTTATGCTTTGACACTCAATGGTTGACTTGGTTCATTTATTTTGCCTACATTTTTCTCTCATTGTACGTCATTATAATTTATTATAGCAAGCAGTTATGCATGGACTAACATGGAATTTTCATGCTAAATCGTCCTCATTTTATGTACTTTTGATGGCACTTGGTGGGCAGCATCATAGCTATCACTTCATAGTCATTCTACCTTAGTTTTGGTGGTATTTTGGTTGTTTACAGCAAAAAAAACAAGTAGTTTTGAACTATCAGCACCATTTTGGATTGCAATATGGCATCTTCTTCCACTGACAGTGCTATCTTCAACATCACTAAGCTTGATGGTATGAATTATACCTATTGGAAGAGCCAAGTTTGGCAGGTATTGGTGCAAAAATCGCAGATAAAGCCATTAAAGATGCATGGCGAGCAGCCTGAAACTATGACTAATGATGAATGGGATGAGCTTGATGAGTTATGCAAGTCCACCCTCATCTTGTCTCTCAGTGAACATGTGCATTACAATGTGGTTGAGGAAGCACAGAGTGCTTGGCAGCTTTGGGATAAAATTAAGAACCTCTATGACAAGAAAAGTCCTACAAGTCAGATGTATTGGTTGAAGTAGCTTATGGACCTACCCATGAAGGAGAATATGACAATGTTTGCTCATTTGAGCCAGTTCCATGCTATTCTCAAGAACTTGACTTCACAGGGTATTACCTTTAATGATGAGGTTACTCCATTATTTTTGCTTAGGACTTTGAGTGAGTCATGGTATGTATTCCTCACTGCCCTATGTGCTCCTGTTACTATTTTGAACTTGCGTGATATAGAGAGTGCTCTTCTGTAGGAAGAGATCAACCGTAAGCACTTGGATGCCTCTCGTATGTTGCATGCTTTAACTATTAGAGACAGAGATGGTAATGAAAAGAATGACCATGGGTATGGATGTGGCAGAGACTCGTAGAAGTCTAGGTCTAAGTCACGTGGTAAGTCACACAACAAGTCTCTTGGGAGAAATGCTAATGTGACATGTCATCATTGCGGCAAGAAGGGTCATATACATCCATAGTGTCATGAATTGTGCAATGAGAAGTGCAAAGAAAAGGGGAAAGAAAAAGTACAGGAAAAGTCCTCTGATTGTAGCATTACGCTTGCGAAATCCAATGTGAAAGGAAAAAGACCAAGGTTCACCGAGGTTCACTCTATGTATGTGTAGTGCTGGCTTTTGGATTCTGGTGCTTCATTTCAAGTTACACTATGTCGTGAATGGTTCCATTCCTAGTGCACTGTCTTTAGTTCAATTCGCTTGGGTAATGACAGGTCACTTGCTATTGTTGGCATTGGGGATGTACGACTATTGTTCTCTACTGGCACTACTTTTCTGTTACAGGATGTATGTCATGCATCTACGCTTACACACAATCTTATGTCTGCAGGGCAGCTTGATGATGCTGGATTTCATGTTTCATTTGGCGATTATGCCTAGAAGATCACCCGTGGCAGACTTGTGCTTGCTAGAGGTGCCAAGGTCGGTAACCTCTATCCTCTTATGGCTGATGGATCCTTTGTTGACCATGTTTTTTCAGTTAATTCCATCCCACATGTATCTCTTTGGCATGCTCATTTGGGCCATATGTCCTTGAAGGGAATGAAAATGCTTTCTGGTTTGCAGTACTTACCACCCCTTGACTATGCATATCTTGATTCATGTGAGCATTGTCTTTATGGCAAATAGACTAGGAATACGCATAAGAAGTCTGGTAGGACACGCATGAGTGAGTCCCTGGGCCTTGGTACATTTGGATGTCTATGGACCCATGCCCTATCAGTCTATGGGTGGTGTAAAGTATTTTGTGACATTCATTGACGATTTTTCGTGTAAAGTCTGGGCTTACCCCATTACTTAAGTCAAATGTCTTGGCTATGTTTTAGAGATGGCTTGCATTGGTTGAGAACTAGACTAGGCATAGACTGAAATGCCTAAGGACTAAAAATGGGAGAGAATATGTGTCATGTGCCTTTGAGCAGCTATGTAATGAGAGGGGTATTAAGTGTCAGTTGACTGTCCCTATACTCCATCCCAAAATGGTTTGGTTGAGTGGATGAATAGAACCATCTAGGAGTGTATACGTACTATGCTTAGCCATGCAGACCTACCACAGAGCTTTTGGGCTAAGGCAGTCAGTACAGTTATGCATGTCATAAATTAATCACCTTCCAATGGTTTGGATTACCACGTTGCAGGGGAGGTATGGACTGGAAAACCTCCATATGGACTGGGAAACCTCCATCTTATGCGCATCTACGTGTCTTTGGATGTGAGACATTCTGCCATGTGCCCAAGGACAAGCATTGTAAGTTGGATCTTAAGAGTGTCAAATGCATTTTCCTTGGCTATGGTGATGCGAGTGAGATGGGTTACCGCCTTTGGGATCCACAAGAGTGGAAAGTCATTCGCAGCCATGATGTAGTCTTTCGTGAAGAAAAGATGCATAGGAAGCCTGAGAAGGTGGTAGAGATATGTGGGGTTATATTCTAGGAGGAGCCTTGTGCTCCTGCACAACCAGTTGGACAACCTGCAACAATAGTTGGTACACATGGCTAGGATGTTGGACAAGATGGTAGACATGTAGTAAGGCCTGTAGTGAGATGGTCTACTAGAGCTAGACGTCCACCTAATCGATTTGAGCCCTCAATGCATTATGTCTTGGTTACAGATGCAGGAGAGTCTCTCACCTATGATGAGGCTATGCGCAAGGGTGATAGTCAGTCATGGGAGAGGGCTATGCAGTCTAAGATGGACTCTTTGCATAAGAATATGACTTGGGATTTGGTTGCATTGCCTAATGGAAAGAAGGATTTTTCCTACAAATGGGTGTACAAGCTAAGAAATGCCCTTGGGCACCCCAAGCCGACTTATAAGGCAAGACTTGTTGCTAAGGGTTTCAAAAAGGAGCATGGAGTTGACTTTGATGAAGTCTTTTCTCATGTGGTCAAGATGACCACCCTTTGCTTGGTTTTGGCCTTAGTCGCATAGCTTGACTTGGACAAGTATTAGATGGATGTCAAGACTGCATTCTTGCATGGGGATTTGCATGATGAGATATACATGGAGTAGCCGAAGGGCTTTGTAGAACCTGGCAGGGAGCACCTAGTGTGCAAGTTGAAGAAAAGTCTTTATGGCTTGTAGCAGGCGCCTAGGGAGTGGTATCATAAGTTTGATGTCTTTATGCAATCACAAGGATACAACAAGAGTGCTATGGATCCATGTCTTTACACGAAGACATATCGTGATGGCTCATTGCTTATTTTGATACTTTATGCGGATGATATGCTAATAGGAGGAAAAGCTCATGATGAGCTGGATGCTCTTAAATCTCAGCTGAAGAAGAGCTTTGAGATGAAGGAATTGAGATGACAGGCCTCTTATATTCTTGATATGCGCATTAAGCACGATAGGCATTAGGGACTACTTTACCTCTCACAAAGGGAGTACATTCATAAAGTCCTTGAGTGTTTTCGCATGCGGGACATGAAGCCTATCGGCTGTCCATTACCTTCTTATGTGAAGGTTTCATAGGTTGATTGTCCGTAGATAGATGAGTAGAGGGCCAAGATGGCCAAGATCCCTTATGCATCATCCGTGGGCAATTTGATGTATGCCATGATAGCCACTCATCCAGATATTGCCTTTGCCATTGGTATTATGGCATGCTATATAACTACACCTGGCAAAAAACATTGGGATGCCATGAAGGGTATCATGAGATACCTGAAAGGCACAACAAATATGTGTATTTGCTATGGAAACTAGGATACATGAGTTGTGGGGTACACAGACTTCGATTATGTAGGACATGCAGATAGTATGAAGTCCACTTCTAGCTATGTATTCACATATGTTGGAGGTGCTGTCTCTTGGATGTCCAAGGTTCAAAAGTATATGGCTCTCTCTATCACTGAGGTTGAGTACGTTGCAGCCACTGAGGCTTGCAAGGAGGCCATATGGTTGGTTTGTTTGGTTCATGACCTTGGGATTGATGCTATAACTACATTGCATTCCGATTCTATGAGTGCTATTCAGTTAGACAAGAATTCGATCTTCCATGCAAAGACGAAACACATGGAGGTGAGGTATCATTTCATGCGTAGGGTCATGGAGGACAAGTCTCTTAACCTTGTTGAGATCTCCATCGACGAAAATCTTGTAGATCTGCTCACAAAAAGCCTCACTACTGAGTGCTTTGCCTTCCTCAAGAGATTGATGGGTGTTGGATGAGATGACATTTTTCCTCATCCTGTTGTACATGTGTACATTGTACTATTTTTTCTTTTTCTTTTCACTCCTGGGGTAGATTCTCCTTTAAGTGGGAGGTTGTTGGGGGTAAAGGCACCTCCGCCTAGCAGCCCCTGTATTACTACACTGACAGTACCCGCCACTCCACACTGCAGAGTGGCAGGCGCACGTCCACCATCACTTTATTCTTTATTCTTTCAGTGAGGGACAGTTTGAATAAAGGAAGGCTCAGTCACACATTGTGACTATTGGAGTTTCCATTTGGTCTCTCTCTCTTTCTTGCTCTTGCTCTCTCGTCATAGCTCTTCCAAGCAAGCTTTGATCCTTCTCACCTTTCAAAGAGTAATCCTTGAGCTTAAATTTCTACTCCCAACTCTTCTAGCCGTGAAATCTATCCACCTTTTGAGGATTCAAAAAGAGGGAGTTAAGTAAACTTCTTTCCATTCTACTTGAGAAGAGGGATACAACATAGTAGGCTTTTTCCACTCACTTCTAATCTATCTCATGGTTCTAAGATTGGATTTGAGTTGACAAATTATTGTCATATCCACCTGAAAGTGAACATGAATACCTAGAATAGGATCATGTCCTCAATTGCCACACATGATGTGTTACTTTTTTTTGGCTTATATTGACGTGTTACTTTTTTTTGTTTTTGAAAACAGCT
Source organism: Lygodium microphyllum (assembly GCF_053477565.2). Taxonomy (NCBI): domain Eukaryota; kingdom Viridiplantae; phylum Streptophyta; class Polypodiopsida; order Schizaeales; family Lygodiaceae; genus Lygodium; species Lygodium microphyllum. The sequence continues at coordinate 58,272,201 of NC_141136.1, read as the reverse complement.
CATCTACATATATGGCTTCTTCTAGGACTGGTTTGTTGATCGCTTTGAGGACTATCTTGCGAGCGAGCGGCATCCCCAAAGAGTAGATAACATAGGATTGACCAGATTATGAGCACCTCCCTGATTCGGAGCTAAAGGCAATGATAGTTCACCTCCAGCAAATTTTAAGGCCAATTCACTCTGATGAGGGTTCTTCTAGAGAGCCACATGCAGGACGAGGTGCAGGAGGAGCATACAAGTGTCGACCACCTCTTACATAGGGAATAAAGTGTTTTATATTTTATATAATAATTTTAGGGGCCAAATTCTAACTTGTTGATGCTACTTGGACTCCCCTTCCAGACACTGCCCAGCCACTGGGTGATGGGGTTGTGACTCAGCAGGAGATTGAGACATGGTTAGATAACTTGCCCCTCTATTTTAGGTTAACGTGAGGTCCTATGAATGTATGACTAATTATCTTGTGTTGTTTCTTACTTATAGCGAGCCTCCACAATAGTGACGTCAGATCTCTACCACCCCAGCATCTATAGCGACGGCTTCTAGGGAGCACTCACGCTCCCAGGTGTCTGCCACCCCGCTAGAGAGCCTTGCAACACATCAAGGACCTGCACCCGGAGAGTTAAGGGTCACTTGCAATATTGACACCGAGGGATGGGTGGTACTTGTCAGAGGTGGACGTCTTTTCCATCGACGCATCGAATCACTTCTAGAGACCTACATGCCTAGAGTGCATGTTCTATGGGCATATGTATCTTTGACTTGATTTAATGATTCAAATTATTAGGAGGTTGGTTTTTTTTTTTGCAATGCAAGGATCACTTAGAGATCAACAAAAATTTTAACCTCAGTCACCTAAAGTGCGAGTTCGGTACCAAATGGAGTCGTAAGAGGGTGCTGCACGACATGGCTTGACTGCTGAGACATTGACAAGACAATGCACGATTAGTACCTCCAACTAGAGAGAGAGACGAAATGAAATGTTATGAGAAAATATATTGGGCAAGAGAGAGAGGCTGGGACGTCCTGCCTTGGTGCTAGGGTATTGATGCATCTTCAAAACTTGTTCAAACAAACAAGATCAACTTTGTGGGCAATCAAACCCCAACTCTAGCCATAAATGGCTATCATCCAAAAGACTCCCCACCAAACCCACCCATTGTTAGTAAGATTCAAAGAGAGCAATGAAAAAATGAATATGATCAATGGAAAAATGTGTTAGGTCTTAGCAATAAAGTCCATTGATACCAATTTGATTTTCTTGCAATCATTAAGAAAGTGGTCGGAATGATCAAAACAAAACACTTGATATAATACCTTGGATTTTATGATTCACGCGTGGTTTGGAAAGAGATCAATGATCAAGTCATCTCTTCATTGTCTTGCGTTGTCTCTTGAAGCTCCTTGTTCATGAGTTGTACGTCAAGAGCGAGAGTGGGCAGCAAATCTATCAATGGTTGAGGCTCTACAGGAGGCTCAAAGTTCAAAGCCAAGGCAAGATCCTTTGTCTCATCATCTGTTGCATCATTGTTGCTCACTTCCTCTTCATGGTGCTCTTCTTGTGCTAATTTTGTGAGTGAATGGGGCTCTGTAGAAGTTGAGTCATTCTCTTGTAGACCCTCTTGATCCGTCGCCTCCCCACAAGTGGTGTCAAACACCCGTCATCCTCGAGGATTGATAGGCACAACTTGCCTCCATGGGCTGCGAGAATCTGTGAAAGCATAGAAGAAAGCTTTCTCATAGTGTGCCAATAATATGTACGATTCCAGTGTTGTCCGTAATGGCTTTGAAGAGTCAACTGACTAAAACTCAAAGGGCTCTTGTCTCATTGTGGCTCTAGCCCCTTTGTACTTAGCACTGAACCAATCAACCTTCAACACCACCTGTTAACATACAAGATTTGCAACATTTTAGAACGAAGTCTAAAGCAAATATTTTCAACGTACTATTGTTGTCAGAAATTACCCTCTTGCAAATACGGTAGCTGAGCTCATAAATATCAACTATGGCTCCCACATAGCTGAGCTCCTCTTCAATAAGATTTGTGTCTCGTGCGCTTGCACATGATTGTTGGCTAAAAGAAGAGATAATGCAAGGGTATTGATCAATTTTGTTGACTCAAAGATGTTGACCATATGCCCACATATTGCTGTACTCGTGTACCTAAAGGTGCAAGAATGAAATATGTAAACTTTAAGTTACATCACTAAGATTACATACAACTCAATATAGGTACATGAAAGAAAGAAATGTTACCTCTCTATCACAACCAAATCCAATCTCTCTTTGCTCATCACTGGTGTCATCCCCTTCCATGATTCCATTTCTAATACGATGGGATAACCATGAAAGAATTAAGGGAGGTTGTGTCTTGCTAGATTTCCAACCTCCTTGTCTTCTTTGTGCATTACAAAATAAATCACGGAACTCTTCAACAATTTTTTCCATACATAGTGAGTTGTGAATAACAAATGTGGACAAGTTCATGCGTTCCTTGTATGAGACCTTGAAAAGAACACCCTTATCACATAATACCTCATATGTTAGTGTAGTGGGCTACTATAAATTTTATTACTTCTACTACTATGAATCTTTCAAATTTTCCATTGGCTTGAGTAGCATATCCAGCCTTTGATAAAAGTACATAGCCTTTGCAACACACCAATCCCTTAAACATAGAAACTCTTATTTCTCTTTTCTCACTGGTGAGACACCTCTGGCATGTGATATACACCATCAACAACATAAGTAAAATAGTCTTTCTACCATCTCTCATTAACAATAATACCTCAAAAAAAAGATTGCACTCACAACATTTCCTACAATAGGAGAAAAGGAAAGAGAAGTTGAAAGCAAACCCTTCATGTCATAGTCAAAGAACATAGATATTATAGCAACATATTTTATCCCATGACTCCATCTTCACCACCTCACCCCATCGAGCTTTGAATTCAGGAAAGTTTCAATCACCTATTTCATGTCTTTTTTCTCCTCATGCTATGTTTCTTTCCCCTTCTAACATCTCTCACATTTTTTCTCTCTACGAAGATTTCTTTTCCTTATCAAGTTCCAAACATGCTACTAAACACTTAAAAATTCCATCCAGGGTCACAAAGTGTGCTACCTTTTCTTGGAACGAGGCCTATTATGACAAGGAATTTCTTCATTTTCTCCTATGATAGTTTTGATTTTTTTTTCTTTTCTTCTCTTTCTCTTTACCCTTTTTATTAAATTTTCCCTACTCTCGAGGGTGTTTCCACCTTTTCTCAAAGAATAGGATGGTATGACAAGGATTTTTTCAAAGAGGAAAATGGCGAGAGTACTACGTATCAGAACCATCCTCGCCACCTCTGTTGGATCAGACAGGAAGGGAACAAAGGAGGGGTGGGAGGTGGCTCTATTAGGGGCTAGAACACCAAGGCCACCTCATCAGGATAAGCAGAAGGGCTATTAGGAGCAATAAGCAAAGCCTTACCAATCAACATGCAAGGGATGAAGGGACTATCGGCGGTGATTGTCAAGATCCCAAGGGAGGGTAATACTTGCACATAGCCATTAGGGTTGACAACAAGTACCTTATAGGGGCCTATCCATCATTGTTGAAGCTTGCCTGGAAACTTGCCAAAACATGAATCATAAGCAAGGACGAAATCACCTTCCTTAAACTCCTTTTGCTTGATGAAGCTATCACGATAGGCATTTCTTCGAGTTTGTATGGCTTCCATGCACTCTAGGGCCATCCTAAAATTCTCATATCTAGACATTCCAAGTATAAGAGACGGCATTGTAGAGACTCCTTATCTCCCAACAATCACTCATTAATAGCCACACGCAGAGAGGGTAGCTCTAACTCAACAAGGAAAAGGGCCTCTGTACCATGCCAACCTATTCTTTGAGAAAAGGTGGAAAGACCCTCGGGAGTAGGGCAAAAGAAAAGAAAAAATATATAAAAATAAAATAAAAATAAAACTATTATGGAAGAAAAGGAAGCAATTATGTGTCATAACAGGCCTCATTCCATGAAAAGGTGGTATACACCCTTGGATGGGAAGTTTGATGTGGAAAAGGTGGTAACACCTCACATTCCTCCAGGCTAGTTGAATCTCTAGTAGCACTCTTCCAGCAGAAGTTCCAAAGTCACCTCCCTTGGTGCGTGGAATCTTGTAAAACCATCAGTGCTTCTGACTCCTCCAACAAATGATATTTCCAAAATGCAATCCAAGCACTGGACTTGTTGGCTACCTCCCTGGGCATGCCTCTTCTGTTGGAAGAGAGGGAGAGAGACAGAGTGGAGCGGAAGATGAGCCACAGCTCATTGTTGTTCTTCTTCCATTATCCTTCCATCATACTAATTGAAAGAGACTTACACACATAGGTATGACTAACCAAGACTAATTGTGGTTAAGTCACTGACTACACCGACTTATTGAATGTCACACACATGTATAGCTGTATCCAGCTAATGTCTGTCACACACATAAAGATAGACTGACTGAAGAGTAATGGGAGCTTGATATTTTAACTCTCCCCCTCAAGCTCAAACCATTTGATAAAATCCAAGTAGCTATCTAAAGTATATGAACTTTTCTTTACCAAGAGACTTGGTAAATATATCTGCTACTTGGTCTTCAGTCTTCACATGAATCAAGTCAATCTGCCCTGTAAGAACCATTTCTCTGATGAAATGGTAGTGAACCTCAACATGTTTGAACCTAGCATGGTAGACAGGATTGCTAGTCAACATAACACTGCTGAGGTTATCACAATTCAATCTCACTCTGCTTTCTAGCTGTATTTCCAAATCTTTCAGTAGTTTCATCAACCAAACTACTTCGCAAGCCGCTAAGGCAGCTCCTCTGTACTCAGCTTCTGTACTAGACAATGCAATAGTAGGTTGTTTCTTACTTTGCCAACTAATCATACTGCTACCCAATCCAAATGCATAACCACTGGTTGACCTCCTGTCATAGGCACAATGAGCCCAATCAACATCAGTAAACCTTGTTAAGTCAAGGGATTTTCCATATGCATAAAACAACCCATAATCTATAGTACCCTTTACATATCTCATGATCCTCTTGACCACATCTAAATGTGGTTTGCAAAGCTTTTGCATGAACTGACTAATCAACCCCACTTCATAACATAATAAGTCAGGATGTAATAGTCAAGTATATCAAGCTACCCACCATCTGTCGATACATGGTCACATTCTCTATGTCATTCCTAACATCAATATGCAGCTTGACATTCTGATCAAGTGGTATCTCCATAGGCTTGCATTCAACCATACCATACTTATGTAACATGTCATGAGCATACTGCTTCTGTAGCAACCATATACCTTGAGGCGTAGAGACTATCTCAATCCCAAGAAAATACTTTAGTTCACCAAGGTCTTTGACTTTGAATTTACCTTTAAACATGATTTAATTTCAGCAATGCCCTCTTCATCATCTCCAGTGATGATAAGATCATCTACATAAACCACTAGAAACACATATCCATGATCTGTCTTCTTCATGAATAGACTATGATCGACATCACCCAATCTAAATCCATGTTGCTGTAAATAACTGTTGATCCGAGCATTCCATGCTCGAGGTGCCTGTTTCAATCCATATAAAGCCTTTTTCAGCTTACATACATATGTAGGAAAGTCCGGGTGAACATAGCCTTCAGGCTGCTCTATATAAACTTCCTCAACCAAATCACCATTCAAGAAAGCATTCTTGATAGCCATTTGCCATAATTTCCATCCTTTGCATGTTGCCAAAGCAATGACAGTTTTGATTGTTGCCATTTTAGCCACCGGACTCAAAGTCTCCTCATAGTCAAGGCCATATTACTGTGCATACCCTTTTGCAACTAGCCTAGCCTTATAGCATTCTAACGAACCATCTGACTTGCACTTAACCTTGTACACCCATTTGCAACCAATGGGGACTTTGCCTTTAAGTAAATCAACCAATTCCCATGTCTCATTTTCAGCCAGGGCTGCATACTCCTCATCCATGGTAGCACACCAGTTATCATATATAACTGCATCATCAAACTTTGTAGGCTCTTTGTAACCTGTCACACTAGCCATATATGCATAATGGTGGGCTGAATAACCAGTGTATGTAAACCTATCAACTGGTTCTTCGACTCTCTCATATCTCCATAACTGTGGCTCACTCTGAACTTGCCTCTCATGAGGCGGTACACAATGACTCTACCTTGCTCCAGGCATCATAATAGATGGAATGCCCAAGTCACTATCCAAACTGTCACTGTTAGATGACTCATAACCTACTATAAGTGGACCTCTCACATCCTCAAGCATCTTTTCTTTTCCCTTATCCAATCTCCCCCTCACTAACGTATTTGTGTCAATGGATGTAGGAGTACAACTCCGCAAGCGTCTTGACCAAGGACTTACTGTAGGTGATCCATCACCTGTAGGACCACTCATAGATGTACTCATTGTAGGTGTATTTTCAGCATTACTAGTGCTGCCCGATCCATCAATAGCCACTACAATATGATTACCATACCACAATGCTAGCTCATCAAAAACAACATCTCTGCTAATAATGTCTGATGTGTAGACGGTACATAACACTTGTAAGCTTTCCGGTCTTGTGCATAACCAAGGAACATACTCTTGACAGCTTTAGGATCCAATTTCTTCCTCTTTTCATCAGGAACATGCACATATGCAATGCTCCCAAATACCTTCAAGTGAGAAATGTCAGACTTATGACCATACAACCTCTCATATGGAGTTACATCATGAATCTCTATTGTAGGGGTTTTGTTCAACACATAGATAGCAATCACTACTGCTTCAGCCCAATAACCATTTGGCGAACTCTTCTCATTCAGCATAGCTCTTGCCGATTCCATCAGTACCCTATTTTTCATTTTTGCTACACCATTTTGCTATGGTGTATAGCTGCAACTTAACTATGTTCTAATCCCATGTGTAGCAAGGTACCTATCAAAGTAATTAGAGACATATTCTGCACCTCCATCTGATCTAAGAAATGAAATTTTATAGCTCAACTCATTTTCAGCATGCTTCTTTAAATCCTTGAATGCATCAAACACATCATCCTTATGTTTCAATATGTAAAGCCAAGTATACCTACTGAAATCATCAATGAAGGATACATAGTAACGAGCACCACCAAAAGAAGCATTATGAGATGGACCCCATACATCTAAATGTACCAATTGCAAGGGTCGTGAGCTATTCCGTACACGTCTCATAAATGGAAACCGTGTTTGCTTTCCAAACTGACATGCATCACATACATGTCCAAAGTCATGATACTTGAACTTAGGCAGTCCAAGCACAATCTCCTTCTACTGCATAGATTTCAGCTTTTGTACATTCACATGGCCAATCCACTTATGCCATATCTCAACATCCCGTATAGCACCATCATCATGTGCAAACATGGCTACTTTCAATTTTGGAATTGACGCATCAAGAGTAAACATTCAGCCATCTCTTCAGCCTCTAGCAATCAATTTGCAACCATTACCATATTCTTCAACAAAGCATCCATCTCTATTGAATCTCACATGTAGATTCTGTTCTATTATCTGTCCAACTGACAAAAGATTCTTGGTTATTTTAGGTACATGTAGTACATCATGCATGCTCTTTTTCTTGCCATCAGACATCAACAACAGAACAATTCCTGTGTGCTAAATGTCATGTTGAGTGTCATCCCCAATACAAACATAACCATGTGAACCTGCAACCATCTCATGAAACCATTCTCCATGGGGTGCCATATGATTTGAAGCCCCTGAATCAATGTACCATCTCTCATCTCTGTTCTGCCTAGATGCATTCTTAGACACATGCTGCATGGCAAACAATCTGTCAATCTGCTCATCATGAGCACCGCTTTAAGATGCATAGTGCCCATGATGTTTGCCATTTGCCTTCATATCTCCATACTTCTAGTAACAATCATTTGCAATGTATCCATATCTACCACATTAATGATAGTCCTTATCTCTGTTTGACTGATCATTTGACTGCCATGAACCAAATCCACCACCTCTACCATGGGGTGATCTCCCTCTGTCTCTAAAGCCACCAGATCCACACTGGCCCTGTGTATTTGTGCCATGCTAGACATTCTGTTGATGTTGTCCATATATTTTTCGAGTGTCTACTCAACCTCAAAAAGAGCCACGGCCTCTACTGCCTCTGCCACGCTAGCTGGATTAAAAAACAGTGTCTCTGGTTTAAGACGTACTAGAACCTGTATTCAGCCCAATCTGAACTTCCTCATGCAAAAGCAAAGCAATCAGCTCATCCCAATTAGGGGATTCATCTCTCACAGAAATAGACGTATCAAATGCTTTATACTCTTTACCAAGTCCATTCAATGTCATTGCAATCATATCATCCTCAAACAGTGAAGATCCAATGGTGGCCTAAATGCTATACGGGATGGTGAGATATGGCATAAGGGGATCTCGTATAGCCAATCCAATATATTCTTGATCTCTCTAGTGTAGGCCTGAATGCTATACATGATGATGATGCTATACAGAGATCAAGAACATAGCACCATCATCAAGATCTCTGTAGTGTAGGCCTGAATGCTTTTGCCATTCCTAGACATGTTATTGAATTGTTGCTTTAGTTGAATCTTTCTTGCATGTGTTACATTTCCATAATTCTTCATGAGTATGTCCCATGCATCCTTTGGGGAACTGCATCCAGTAATCTGTATAACCATAGCATCTGATATACATAAGGAAAACCAATGTAACACCTTGCATGCTCTCTCAGCCCATAGCTTATGAGCACTTTTCTGATCATTTGTTGGATTCCTTTCATGTATTTTAGGTTCAACCTCATCACCTGTACATAAGTCCCAATAATCTCTGCCAACCAAAAAATTCTTCATACGGAACTTGCATAAAGCAAAATTTTTGTTGTCCAGCTTTTCTCCCACAATTTGACTGCTATTGTCAGTGCCTTGAGCATTTGCCATAGTTGCAGCTTAGGTATTCAATGATGTATACAACCTGTAAGTATTTGACTCCTTTTCCTATAGTTCAGGATCAATTTCCTACTATTCAGGACAATTTCCTGCAATTCATGACAGTTTTCCTAACAACATGCTTGTTGTAAACTGTATTCCAACAATGAAAAAACACAGTCAACTGAGCATAAACCAAGCTCAAATTAGTTCAAAACATTCTATGGTAGTGGCAAAACATCCCAGCAACAAACTATGTCCATATAAGTATCAATGTTTGTACTATATGCAAGTAGTAGTACCAAATACAACCAGCCCACTATTATAACCAGCAGCATTTTCTCTATTAAAACAAGAGTATTCAGACCTCAAAACAGTCCCAAAACATCTCATTCAGTTGCCACTCTATGTAAGAGTTGATACATGTCCAACCGGTCAGAATATATTGCATGTATGTCAAGTGAAGATTATAGGTATCCTTCCTGTACAGACAATAACCAGCCAATACCCTAGTATAACCAGCAACAAATCAGTCCAAACTTTGGACTTTCAGCACTCACAATATCCCAAAAAGCATCTACCACTCAAGTGGTATGATCCAAGCATTTGTCAGTAGCAAATAAGTATCACAGATACTTCAACCATGTAGGTATGTTGTTTCCAAATTCAAGATAGCAACCAGTTCACTATTTCCAGCCTGCAAATAAGCTCCAAAAATAAGCATTTAACACTCCAATATCATACTCAAATGCATGATAATAAGGTCATATACATTGTTAGGATGAAAGCCACTAGTGCCTTGGAATCACCTGCTATTTACTGCAGTAAGCATCCTGTCTGCATAGGTCTGTACTGAATATCTCAAAATCTGTAAGGTATTTGAAAAAACTTTCTTCTGCAAAATTGTAGATCACGTCGAAACGGTTTCTATAGCAAGATATAGCTTCTACAAAAAAATGGGATCCATGCACAGTCTCCTTTGATGACGTTTTCTTCAGATATGATGTCTTGATGTCAAATGCCCACTGCCAAGCCTTCAAGCTTCAGGCATCCAAGCTCTGATACCATGTTGAAAGAGAGGGAGAGAGATAGAGTAGAGCGGAAGATGAGCCTCAGCTCATTGTTGTTCTTCTTCCATCATACTAACTGAAAGAGACTTATATACATAGGTATGACTAACCAAGACTAACTGTGGTTAAGTCACTGACTACACCGACTTATTGAATGTCAAAAACATGTACAACTGTATCCTGCTAATATCAATCACACACATAAATTTAGATTGACTGAATAGTAACGGGAGCTTGATATTCTAACATCTTTATCAACCAATCCACGTTGACACCATCAACTAGCTGAAGCCGACCTTTATTGACAAACCTAGAGCGATGTGAGCTTTCATCCTAACCAGATGGGGATGTGTGTATGGGCTGCCCTCTATATTCATCAACAAAGCGTGAGACAGAGGGTGGGATGAGTGACCAGTCCTTGCCCTTTATATCCAACAACAAAGAGGTGACATGTGTGAATGGAGAATTGCACGCACGGGATGGGCCTCATCGTATGCTGGCATAGGGTGGCTTGCACTGTTGCACCATCAAATGCACGCAGGGCATACAAACTTTGCACAAGTGTCAGTGAGGATTCAATCAATGGGATGTGAGCATCTTGGTTTTCCTCTTGTTATCATCAACAAAGCATGAGATAGAGGGGGGGCTAAGCGTGATTGATTTCCCTTTCATCAACTAAGAGGTGAGGATTAAGGGACGTTCCGAAACTTGGAGATAGATTGTCGAGACTGAGTGTTATCTACCCCACCATTGACACCCTAACCAACATTTCAACAACAAAGATATCTCCATGGGTGCTATTGTGTGGTCCTTGCCATGTTGGACAAGTATGTTGTGGCAAGCCCTAGTACCTCCTACTGGACGACAACGATCACTCGTGCGATAACAATGGTTTCATTTCAACCATCTGCAAATTGGGCCAAGTTTTCCTAACCTTACTCCTTTTGATTTCAAGAGTCAGTCATGTTTTAAGTGTGGAGACGTACGTGTATGGGTTATGATCTTGTGTTAGGACCCTGTCACATAATCAATTTGATCTATTAAGGTCCTAAGTGTGGGGATGCATCCATGTGTGTCCGCTGTGCATACCCTTTTAGAAACATCCCTATCAAAAAATTTGAGTATGACATGTCCTATTCATGCCCTAATGGGGTCCCTTCCCCACCCACCCATCCTCTTTTCAGCCCATCTTGCGGTTGTTCCTTGTTTGTTTTGCCTTTTTCATTTGTTTTGTCCCTTTTTCATATAAATGCACCCAACATTCATCCAAATTACAATTTAAACTTATAACCTTGTTTCTCACTTTGCATTGGCTAGTTTTCCTTTTTATAGCCCCCTATTCGAAGCTACGAGATCATGAGTTATTAATTTTTTAAGAATTTTCTACCCTTTTAACGTGTTTCCATGCAAATGCACCCATTTTGCTTTGAAATGGAAATATGATGTGACACCCCTGACTTGTACCTTCCTTGGACATTTTTCCTTTTTACTGCCCATCATTTCGATGTAGGATTCATTTGTTATTAATTTTTCCATCTTTTTGGGAATTCTTGTGTGCGTTTTTTCCCTTTTTCAATGTGAACTTGCCTTAATTCCCTCAGAATTTAGTTTTGATTTGGCAAGGCTATCCAGCTTGATTCCTTGCATGACTTTCCTTTTTCCCCCATCCTGATTCGGCCTACCAATTTTCTTTTATTAGATTTTTTGTGATTTTTTGTGCTTGTTTATCCTATTTTTTCCATAGAAACATCCCCTAACACCATTGAAACTACGTTTTGACCTGAGAAACCTATTCCACAAGTTTCCCCTAACATTTTTCCTTTTCATTGCCCTCCATTCCGAGGCACGTTATTTTCCATATTAATTTTCAACTCTATTTTCATTGGTATTTTTACTATTTTTCCCATGCGAACATGCTCTACCATCCCCGAAACTGCGTTTGACCTTACCCATCTTGTCTCATCCCTTCTTGTGGACATTTTTTGTGTTTACCTCACCAGATTTCGACTGCTCGATTCTTTTGCATTAATTTTTCTTTCTAATTTTGGGTATGTTTTTATGATTTTTTCCATGTGAAGGCATCCTATCCTAGTTAGAACTACGTTCTCATTTGACAGACCTGCCCAACACATCATTTTACACATTTTTCCTTCGTTTCGCGTTTCATTTCGATAGCTGGATTTTTCAAAATTAATTTTTCTAAAAATTTATGTTTTGAAATTATGTGTGATTGTGTGCACATTTTCGCTTTCAATTTTTCCGGCTCGTCGATGCATCCCTCCTTCCATCCTTCCCCCACACGTGTTTTTGCACGTCCTCTTAATTCCCGAAACACAATTTTTTTAATCCTCACCCCACCGCACACATGCTTGGGGCGATTGCACAACTGGTGGTTTCATTTTAAATTTTTAAACAAAAAAAAAAAACAAAACCAATATAAAACATCCCCTCGCTCGCCCTCTACCTCCACTCAACCCTCTACCTACCCCTCGCCCCTACCCTTCTCTTTGTGACCCCCCCCCCCCTCTTCGTGACCCCCCTCCCCCATGCCCCTTCCTCTCTCCCCCCTCCCCCTCCCCCCCCCCCCCCCCCCCCTCTCACCAACTGTCCCTCCCCCTTTCCTCCCTCTCCACACCCTTGCACCTCAACCCTCCCCTCCCTCCCTCCCTCCCTCCCTCCTCCTCCTCCACTCGACATCATAGTCGCCTGGCCGACACCCATTGTTGCCTGGTTGGCACCAGCACCACCTCGCTCATTTGGCCGCCCGTTGACCGTGGATGCTTGGACGCCACCTGCCGCCACCGCACCCGTTTGGCCATTCGCCTACCATGGACACCTAGACGCTGCCTGCCGCCACCACCTCGACTTGGCTGCTCGTATATCACCTATTTCCCTAGTGGTCGCTGCTACGACTGGCATTGTCACCTTCTCCTCTCCCCACCTCTCCACCGCCTCCTCTACCTACTCCTCCCCCCCTTTCCTCCCCACCCACCTCCTCCCCTCCCCTCCACCGCCCACTTAAGGTACCCTGCTCACCCCATCTCTGGTCTTTCAAATATATATTTAATATATAAATACAACAAATAAAATTTTAAAAAATGAAAAACCCCCAAATTCAATCTAATTGTTTTTAAAAAGCAACAGCAAACAAAACAAAACCCTTTCCAATATTTAAACACATAAATACTACCATTTTCCATAAATTTCAAACCATAAAAATAAAATAAAATAAAAACAACATAATAATCATAATAAACACTGTACACCCACCACAGGCCCCCTTGTCTTAATTTTTTTTTAAAAACAACAACAAACCATCACACAACTTACAATAACAACAACAAAACAAACAAAAAAACTAAAGTAAATTTTAAAAAAACCACACTAGTTAAATTAAACTCAAAATTTATTTATTTTTTTAAACCAAAAACACCCACACCACAAAAATCTATCTCCCTACAATTCAAAACCAAATACAAAACTGGACAAATTCTTAAAAACATTCTGTAAAAATTCATTCAAACTTTGTAACCAATTTTATTAAAAAACAAAACAACACAACCATAATAACACCAAAAAAAAAACTAAACAAAATTCTGAAAATTTTCCACAAACTACTTGCAACATCACCCCACAAATTCCTTCATGGTTTTGACCCACCCCACACCTATAAACATTTACACAACCGAGGTGTACATAATTCTTTGTGTTTTTAAAAAAACATTTATCCAATCAACAAAATGTTTTACAAATTTGCGAAAAATTGCAGCAAATTACAGTTCACATTCATGAAAATTCAAGACACTTCTTTTTCCCATTTTTGATCTTGAATCTCCATTTGATTCTTAACAATTATTTTAAAAAATAAAAAACACAACAAAACAAAAAACAAAACAGTAAAAACAAAACAACCAAACTCAATTTACAACTCCACAAAACGAACAAATCCAAACAACCAAACTAACACCAAGCATTGCTAAGCCCTTACACGAATAAAAATAAATAAATAAATAAATACAACACATGATCTCTCCATTTGACAATTTTGTCTAGTCACCTATCTTTTTCTTTTGTACCATGGTGTTAGTATTTGGTTTTTCCATACTTGACAGGAGGCCACCCACTGTTACCTAGTCACCCTGTTGTTTTCACTCGTGGATTTTTCTCTCCTACCAATTTTTTGGATGAGGTATTTTGCACTTTAGACTTTGTAGGTATCCACACATTGCCAAGTTCTTTCTTTTTTTTTCCCCTCTTCCACGTGCACAATAACACATAGATAATTGTAAATAAAAATACATTGACCGTTGCACCACACAATGCACTTTCCTAAATTTGTAACTAAAATGAACCCGACTGTTAATTGTAAAAGGAACCCTCGCCATTGCACGCGCACTTTGGCACAATAACCCACCTAATTTTCTAAAATTAATCCACAGTGCATGCACACATGCACTCTACACACAATTAATTGGTAATTAATAATGAACCCCCCAAAATCACGCATGCATGCGCTTTTTGCACACAGATCATGAACTGCATTTTTTAGAGACCCCTAGTCCAGTCAATCAAATCAGTCTAAGTAGGGTTGGGATGTGAATTCAATTCACCATGCATTAAGGGAATTGCAACTTAATTTCTCATTGGTTAAAAGGATTTCAATAGTGATCACCCGTTCACTTCACCACACTTTAGGTATATGCCTCACGTTTAGGGGGATGGGATTTCTTAATCAGAGATGTCGGTCATATTTGTCTTTGTTTATTTTGATGGTTTGCATCTCTGATTCTGTTTTGAGTCTGGTCAGTGTCTGGGATACGGTGTGATTGATTTTCTATTCTTTTTGAGTGCCTGCTATGGGGTTTCAGGGTGCTTGACTATCTGCATCACATGAAGCTTTCAATCGCATGAGTGCATCAGTCATGTCAAATTTATTACGTAGGATGTGGATTTCTTGGGGAAGTCTGGTCCAGTCCTATTTGTTTCTCTATTTCTTTTTCCTCATATTTTTCTTAGTGGTGGCTTTTTTGGGTTTTGCAAGAATTTTTCTCTTTTTCTTTGTTGTGTGTGTGTGTAGATATCCTATGTAGTCTATGAAGTGAAAACGAGGAACTTGAAGATAAGAGGATAACATGATGAGTCATATGGTTTGTAGCTCCTGAATCCAAAAACCAGTCATTCTCATGAAGAGGGTGAGTCATGCTTCCAAGCACATGCTCCATAGCAAATAGGTGGCCTCTAGGCAATCCACCTCTAGGTCCATAACATGTACCACCATAAGTGCCTGCATAGTGGCCATATTGGGTCCTTCCACGACCCCTAGACATGGCATTCTGTTTCTGATAACAATCCCTCTCAAAGTGACCAAACTTCCCACAATAATGACAAGTGCCATCTCTCTGTGAAGAAGGACTAGACCGTCATCTACCTCTAGGGAAAGATCTCCCCCTGCCTCTATGCATGAAGTCACCACAACTAAAGTTACCTCTTCCATGAGCAAAACCATAATTACTATGACCAAGTGAAGAACCGCTGGCTCTAGATGAGCTGCCACGACCTCTCTGGTGATAGAAAACACTGTCTCCACCTGCATTTTTGCCACTACTAGATGCATTCAATCCCAACTTGATTTCTTCTGTAAGTAGCAATCCAATAAGCTCCTCAAAGTCAGGCATAGAGCCTCCTCTAACTAAAATAGAGGTATCCAAAGATTTGAAAGCTGGTCCAAGTCGATTTAGTGTCACTGACACTAAATCATCATCATCAACAGGTGCATTAATGGATGCAAGGTCTTCTGCAATTTGCTTGATTTTTGCCACATAGTCACTGATACTGCGATTGCCTCTCCATGCACCATGTAATCTCTACTTGAGTTGTATCTTACGAGCCTCTATACATGTTCCATACATTTTTTCTATAATTTCCCATGCCTCCTTACAAGTACTTGTCTTTTTTATATGAGGAATCAATGTTTATGACATACATATGGAGATCCAATATAAAACCTTCATGTTCTTCCCTGTCCAATCCTTGTACGCTTTCTTTTTCTCTTCAGTTGGATGTTCAGGAGCTTCTAGACATTCATCATCACCTGTTATGAGGTCCCATAGACCTCTACCCATTAAAAATTTATCCATCCTGTAAGACCAAACACTATAATTGTCTTTGGTCAATTTGTCTCCCACAATCTGAGTGATCTCTATTGTGTTAGACATTATGGCTGCTACAAATTCGGAAAAAAACAACAATACAAACTGTCCACAAATGATATTCAGTAGTATGTCCCAATCCGGAACATCAATGGTCCAATCCGAGACCAAAAAGCATCAAAAATAGTCCAAAAATGCATGTAAAAATAGCTTCTAGCAATATGATTGTCATATATGTGTCCAAAATCTATCATATACATCCATCCATGATGCCAACATGTCATACATTCAGTTCTCTCAACAGTGGCTACATGATAAAGTTCCCTTCGAAGTTTGGTCGCTCTTATTTTTTCCCATCAGAGGATATGGTGAGCTCAGTGGCCTCTTCTCAGCATCTAGGCGCAATCCATCCTGGGCATTTGGAGGCTCCATTTGGTTCTCTTTTGAATAGACAACTTCTAAAGCAAGATATTCATCGTTTGTACGTGTCCTGTCCAAAACACCATTTAGTTTGCCATCAAGATGAGCCTCCGATCTACCTTCATTAAAGGTTGCCAGATCACCCTCTGTATCAGAGGCAAGATCACTCTCAGTGCTAGATGTGCTATTGAAAGAATTCCCTCCTAGTGGCTTGTTTTTTGTTCTTCTCTTTCTGATCTATACACGGACAGTTGACGCAATCCCTGTTGCACCATGAGTTAAAGAGCTCAAAAAACCCCCTATGGAGCTTTTGCCTCCCAATTCCTTCACTGAAAGAGGTGAAATAATAAGTCTCTTGAATGGCCCTAGGTCACAAACATCATCCCCATCTTCTGATGAACTGGTATGGCAGCCAACATGCACTTGATGTTGGCACCAAATGCAATGCCAAACAGCAGTTGGGGCAAGAAAGGAGCCACTACAAGCCTCATCATAGTGCATACAAAAACCAAGCTCATCATCTGTATCATCCCATTTTTCTACCCATTGGTGAAGGAGAATCTTTGAACTAGCCATGGCAACCTTTTTGCAATCATTCTGTGCATTTTTGGAACAGCTTAAATGTCCTCTAGCACCACAGATTGTGCATCGACTTATTGAATACTATGGACCAAGAGATTGTGATTGTGTAAGGGCCTCCAAATAAACACAGCAAGACGATGAGCTACATGCCTTTTGCACAGATTCCTACACCCAAGTATGAGGGATAGAGGAAGCCCTCCGTCTCGAACTTCGTTTTGCATGAGCGAATTTCAACCAGTGGATCGAATCTTTTCTTTGCCAACGCAGAATGAACAGTGCGAATGTAAACACTCCGATGAGGACTGTGGTGAACCAAGTTGAAATCAATAGAGGAGCCTCATGAAATCAGTCAGTGACACGGGAGATGAAATGTATGGTGTGGTTCAATGAAGGAGGTGGCAAGAAGCTGATGTTACTGTAGTCCGCTTAGCCCTTTCTACTTCTGGCCACGGTTGTCACTAAGGAGATTCAGATCATCAGCTCTGATACCAAATGAAAAAGTGAAGTGAAGGGAGTCTGAGAGATGGAGCAAATCAGAGGTCATGAGCTGCATGTTATCTTCTCCTCCATTATTCTTCTTCCATTCTCCAACTACTACAAGTCGTATCCTCCAAAGATAGATATCCCCAACTTAAGGACACTTTACATATGCTTCTATTTTAGATACATACATCCATAGGGTATGGCTTAGGATATGTCGGATTGAGAAGACTGGTAAGAGTTGGGCTTATGTTGTGGATTACCAAGAATCTCTTTGAAGTTAGACCGATAAGAAAACTTAGGCTTTTGTTGAAAGAGTTGAGCTCTTTTGTGAAAATGTTTTGGGTTGTAAGCAATTACAGGTAGAGCCTTGGATTCTTGATTTGAAGAAGTAGAAAGGGTATCTCTCATGACTTGCTCTTGCTTGATTCTATTAATCAATGGCTGAAGCTTGAGTTTATTCACTGGAAGTTTGAGTAGTAATAAAAGCTCTCCAAGATAGAGGCAAAGAAGAAAGTAAAAACATGGCTTGTAATTCTTCTGATATGATCAGACCAGATATTACAGTTTCATCTAGCAAAGATTGCCACTGTTCTAAGAACTTAGTGGCAAATTGATCTTCATGCATAGTGGCAATAGATAGTTTCCTAAACATGGCCATTTGATAAACAATAGTTGTGTGTTCATATATATCGTTGAAGAATTCCCAAATACCTTTTGCAGTGGGTATTGTTCTTACTAGTTGTACTTGACGATCTCCACAATGGACAAGTATTTCCATTCTTGCAGTTGCATCTCTTTGCATCCAATCTTCCTTGTATGCTCCTTCTTGTTCAGGGCAGTCTTCCTTGCCATTGATAATATTCCATAGATTTTCTTAAGATAGATAAAGTTCCATCGTTAGCTTCCACACTTGATAGTTGTTGCCATTGAGTTTGTCGAGCTTGATGTGTCAGTTGTAGGAGATGGTGGCATTATGGGAGCCATTGGAAGAATGAGAGTAAAGGAGGACGAGTGGTTTGTGAATTTGAGGAGAATATGATAAGCTAGAAAGATAGGACCTGGTGCTCTAATACCATGAAGTGAAAACCAGGAACTTGAAGATAAGAGGATAATGTGCATAATAAGAGATACAGATAGAGACAATATAGAAAAGGTAGTGAACTGCAATTGAGCATTTCATTGCTAGTGGTTGTATATATACAAGGTACATTAAATGAGGTAGGTGAGCATTATCTCTAAATATCTAAGATATTTACAAAGTGGATGTCTATGAGATCCTTTTGTCCACATAATAACTTGTCCTTATCTTATCCAACTTTTATCCATAGCTTTATCTTAATAGTCTAAATGGCATATTCCTCTACTCCCCGATTGTGCTCCAATATGTGCCATTGCTGGTGCATGACTATTCCCTTCTCTTGGAGGTGGATTGTATTCGTCGTGCTAGTCTCCACTCATTTGTAGCATTTAAGTTTCAGCCGGGATGGACAACAAGCTTTGCTACTCTTTCCTCAAGTCATATAACTGCTTAAGTCAGGTAGCCTTAAGATAGAAGCAGTTACCAAACTTGGTGCGCAGATCGGTCGCTGTATGCTCACATAGTGAATCCCGGAAGGTCCCCTAGAACAATGAACTCTACATTTTTGCACAAATTACAATGTAAAAAGCTTGAACGACAAGAGCAAGAGACCAATTGGGTTCAATCTCCCCCCATGCCTTGTGTGAGCGCTTCACAAAGCATGTATTTTATGTATATTTCCATCTTCATGCTCAATAATAGCCCAATTTACAAAAATATGACAAGCTTTTAGCTTTTTGAGTTTGCTTTTACAAAAATAGAAATAAAGCTA
Organism: Lygodium microphyllum; assembly: GCF_053477565.2. Taxonomy (NCBI): domain Eukaryota; kingdom Viridiplantae; phylum Streptophyta; class Polypodiopsida; order Schizaeales; family Lygodiaceae; genus Lygodium; species Lygodium microphyllum. The sequence continues at coordinate 58,252,648 of NC_141136.1, read as the reverse complement.
GTGGACGGTGCCCAAAGAGTCTGGCATGCCCAATCACAATGTCCAAATAGAAATAACATATCCGTGCACATAGGCACATACAAAATAATAATAAATAATCGATGCCTCAATAGACATAACAAAATATAGGCGTGGCGCCTATCAAAATATAATCCATAGGTCGAATACTCGCTAGACTCCAATGCTTTCCTCTGCCACTGCTACTATCTCTACACATCAACTGAAGCATTCACAATCGTTAGTAAAATAATACAATTAAACCGACAAAAGTGAATACCTAGCAGTCTTCAGCTACATAAATAAATCAACTGGTTAGAAATAAATCCTAACCTTAATTTATTACGAGTGCGCACTCTAAACTCATAAATGTTTACTAATTTAATATGCATTTTGCAGAATCATCCGCTATGGAATCACCCATGTACACACTAAATTAATGAAACGCCCGAAAAGGATAGGCGTCCCCATCAACTTCTCGCACAAAGAATCCACTTTGTGTATGAGCCCCGGTCATCAAAGTTTATGAAATCCACCGTAAAACCTCACGGAATCCACCGTGGAATATGCCTCCTGGCATCATACCCCCAGGGTGGGATAGCAATTGACCTCAATTGCTATTAGCTCAATGTGGAGCTAACAGAGTGGGGAAAGCATTTAAGTCTCTAGCGTGCATCCATTGTGCTTCTTCTACAGGATGGTTCTTAAATTTAACTAGATATCTAGAATACCTTCGGCCAGTTCTAGTGGTCATAAAGTCAATGTCTATAATAGCTTCTGGTTCAAGTATTTCAGTCTCTTCCTCTAATAAAGGTGGGTTTTCATAAACAGGGTGGACAGGTAATTGGCCTCTAAATGGTCTCAATAAACTAATGTGAAATGTATTGTGAATTTTCCAATGAGATGGTAATTCTAACTTGAATGCATTATCATTAATTTTATGAATGATTCTAAATGGTCCATAGAATCTAGGAGCTAGTTTGACAACTGGATGTCTATCTACACTTTGCAGTCTACGTTTTTCTATCCTTAGCCAAACATAATCATCAACTTTGAAATTCATGGCTTGTCTTTTCTTGTTGGCTTGTTTGGTATATGATTGCTGGGCTTTAGCAATCATATCCTTAACCTCATCAAAAATACTATTATGCATACTAGCAATATCATCAGCACTTTGAATTCTATTAGACAAAGATGCAACAGGTGTAGATAATCTATATCCATAAATGATTTCAAACGGTGCTTTCTTTGTAGATGTGTGCGGTGTATTGTTATATGCAAACTGTAATAAATGCAAATGAGTGTCCCATGTCTGAGGTTTAGAGATAGTATATGCACGTAAAAGATCTAGAATGGTGTTGTTTGTGGCTTCTGTTTGTCCATTAGTTTCTGGATGAAATGCAGATGAGAAATCAATCTTTGTGCCTAGATTAGCAAACTGTGTAATCCAAAAATTGTTACAAAATCTAGAATCACGATCTGAAATGATAACTTTTGGCAATCCATGGTTAGTAAAAACAGTTTTCAAAAACAATTGTGCTGCTTGTGATGCTGTTAAAGTTTTCTTACATGGAATGAAATATGCTTGTTTACTAAATCTATCTACAACTGTCCAAATCATATCATGGTTAAATTTAGTATTTGGTAAACTAGTAATGAAATCCATAGAAATTTGTTCCCAAGGTTTCGATGGAATAGACAAAGGCATAAGTAATCCATACTGTTTACCATGATGTCTCTTAATTCTTTGATAAATCAAACATTCAAAAATGAAAGTAGATACATCTGCATCCATATGCGGCCAATAAAAATCTTCAGTTAACATACGTAATGTAGATATGATACCTCTATGACCTTGATATGGGGGACAATGAATTTCATTCAAAACAAAAGATCGGAATGGAATAGTAACACACAATCTCTTTTCATAAAACATAAATCCATCATTATATGACAGTGAATCAACAAGAATGAAATTATTTTGAACTAATTTATTCCAATCAAAATGAAAAGTAATATCCTGGTGATATGTATCTTTCATAGCAATCAAAGAATCAAAAGATATGACAGAAATATTATGAATGGCAAGTCTTCTACTCAATGCATCAGCCACTACATTTTCTTTTCCAGGTTGGTATTGAATGATAGGATGAAAACTTTGAATGAAGGAAGCCCATTTGATATGACGGTCAGAGATTTGGGGTTGGCTAAGTAAATGTCTAATACTTTGCTGATCGGTCTTTATCATAAATTTTGAGCCCATTAAGTAGTGTTTCCACTGTCTTAATGCTTGTACAACTGCTAATAGTTCTTTGTCATATGTGGAATATTTCAGCTCAGAAGGTTTCAACTTACAACTAGAATATGCTATAGGATGATTGTCTTGCATAAGTACGGCTCCTATTCCTGATCCACTAGCATCGGTCACTACTAGAAAGAATGGTCTATTAAAGTCAGGCAGTTGTAGAACAGGGGCATTGGTTAATGCATGTTTCAGTAAGTCAAAGGATTTCTGTTGATTTTCGGTCCATTGATAAACTATTCCTTTCTTGAGAAGTTTGGTTAATGGTAAAGCAAGTAATGAAAAATTACGTACAAACTTCCTATAGAAACTAGCAAGACCAAGGAATGAGCGTAACTCATGCACGTTTTTAGGAACAGGCCAATTCAATATTGCATCAATTTTCTTGGATCAACTTTAATTCCATCAGATGATACAATATGCCCTAAATACTCAATTTCTGTCTTAAAGAATTCACTCTTTTCAGGATTTGCATACAGTTGATTTTCTTTCAATAACTGAAAAACCAATGACAAATGCTCATGATGTTCTTTCTCATTTTGACTAAACACCAAAATATCATCAAAGAAAACAATTGCACAATACTGATATTTTAAAAAGATACGGTTCATCATTCTACTAAAAGTAGCAGGTGCATTAGTCAATCCGAATGGCATGACTAGAAATTCGTAATGACCAAACTGTGTTCTGAATGCAGTCTTGAATATGTCAGACTTATCTAGCCTCACCTGATGACTTGAGGTCAATTTTACTAAATATAGAAGATCCTTGCAATTTGTCCATAAGGTCGTCAACTCTAGGAATAGGGTACCTATTCTTTACAGTGATCTTATTTAAAGCTCGATAGTCAATACACATACGATAGGTATTATTCTTTTTCTTGACTAACAATACAGGTGCACCGAATGGAGAACTACTAGGTCGAATTAAACCTCTATTTAGTAATTCCTCAACTTGACTCTGGATTTCTTTTTGCTCTATCTGGTTGTGCCTATATGGTGCTTTGCAAGGTGGTTGTGTGCCAGGGATCAAATCTATCTTATGGTCTTCTGGACGTGAAGGAGGTAAACTTGGTGGTAGGTCTTCTACAAAAAAATCCTTAAAATATGCAAGAAATTCTTTATGCCTAGGGTGCATATGATTTTCCTTTACTTGCAATTCATTCACCCAAATGAGATAGGATTTACTACTCTTGCGTAATGCACGTTTAGCTTGAGTATGTGAAAGCAGTGGAAAAACATTAGATGCATGCATACCATATAATGTAATAGATTTTCCTTGAAAATTAATATTCATTGTGTGTGTGGAATAATCTATATTTGGATTATGCTGGTGTCGCCAAGGCATTCCTAAAATAATGTCACTCGACTGTAATGGAACAACTAAGAAATTTCTTCTTTCAGTGTATGAACCAATTTGAATCTCTAAGTCTTGGACTTCCTGTGTACCATTATACCTAGTGCCTAAAAATGCAGCTTTTATGCGATAATGCGTAGGTACAGTCTGTAATTTCAATTCCTTTACTAATTTTGCTGAAATAAAATCATGAGTACTACCATCATCATACAAAATAGTCTTTTCCTTTCCATGCACCAAACATTTCATAGTCAATAATGAATGTGGAGTAGGCATACCTGGTAAAGTATCGGAAATAGTAGTAGTGTCGTCCTCATCTTCAGTGAAATCAGGCATATCCTCATGTTCGTCTTCGTCCATGGCTCTAAGATAGTTGATATGAGCTGGTGGCTTCTTTGAATGACAATTTGCTACGAGATGTCCAGGCTGGTGGCATTTATAGCATACTATTGGCTTGGCTTTGGTTACATTATTTGCAATGGCGGGAAGTCTAGGTACATTTGGATTTGGCTGTGGAATAGGCTTAGGGTTTGGATTGACATTGGATGGTAATGCAGGTGGTTTAGCCCAATTCTTGCGGAAAGATGATGAAGAGAAACAACCTGGATTAAATCTTCTAAAATTGGAATTGAATTGTTTAGATCCATAATTACCGTTGGCTTGGAATTGCTGTGGTCGTCTGTCTCTACCGCGTAGCTTATCTTCAGTGTCGTGAGCTAGTGAAATGGCGTCTTCAAGAGTAGCAGGCTTGAATATGTTCACTTCAGCGTAGTAATGTCCAAGAAGTCCAGACATATACTTCCGCTTATGTGTCGTCTCTGGTACGTCTTCAAGCATGCGTAGCTGTAGGAGTGCATTCCAAAAATGCTCTATATACTGAGGAATAGGCTCACGATCCCGTTGTTGGAGTAAATCCCATTGCTTGATAGCCTTCTCATGAAATTGCGGTGGAAGGAAATTGTGCATGAACTTCTTCTTGAAATCTTCCCAAGTAGCAGGACATTCTATGCTCTTGCGTACTACAGTCCACCAAAGTGATGCTCTGTCTACCAAATGATTAGTAACACACTTGATTTTATCTTTTTCTGGATAAGTTTCCTCATGGAAATAGTCATCAAATTGACTAATGAATGCTAGAACAGTCTTTCCTTCTCGTATGCCATTGAAAGTGCGAAATTTGAAACTTCGTTTACTTATCTTTGATTCCTTGCGAATGGTTTGAGCTTCAAGAGTGGCGTCGATGGTATGTCGAATCAAATCTTCAGCTTGAGGTTCTTCTTTGTCAGTAGACGCGCTTTGTAATTTTGCCAATTGCGCTTGCAATGCTTGCCTAGCCCTTCGTTCTTCTTCCAATTGCATCATGATTAAGTCTTGCTCCATCGTAGGCTCAGGTAGGTCGTCTTCAACCCATAAGATCATCCATATGTGGTTCTGTCATCCTGTAAAACTCAAAAGACCTTTCTCACTCAAAATCAGGTTAGCAGGATGAGCGTAGCTCAAATTCGAGGTTAGAAGGCTTATGTGTTTTTGGGTATTTCTTTCTCAATCTTCAGAAAATCTGTGATTTTTCCTTCTTCGTATGCTGAAAATACTTTAGCAAACCTGCATATGAGTAGAATACCTTCCAACGAACAACTTTGCAGTTCGGAGTTTCTGCGCAGGAACAGCCCTTCTAGGAGTTTTGAGCACAAGTCAGTTCTGACTCCAGTTGACTAGTCTGACTTGCAGAGTTGCAAACTTATGTGACTTGTAGAGTTACAGACTTGTAAAACTTAGCTGACTTAGCGAACTTGCAAAACTTGATCACAGATGACTTGCAGAACTTGATTTTTGAGGCGCGGGACCTGGAGTTGCTGACCAGAGGTGATTTGTCTGACTTGTTTAGGATAAGCTTAATGGATTAAGCTTAGTGGGGGGGGCTTAATTGATGAAAAACGGTGTAGTCGTGGGGGGGGGGGGGGGGGGAGGGGGGCCGTTTTTTTCGCCGCCCGAAAATTTCGGAAGCCCCTTAGATACCTCGCGATGATTTGTTGAAGCTATTAAGCTTCTAACCAAGCTTATTGATTATTAATCTTAAGCTTTGAAGCTTGATGAAAAGAAATTACTTTGTTTATCCACAACTTGTTGATGGAGATGAGGGAGTGGTCCTCCGCCTGTATTGCATAGTCCTTCGTGATCTGATAACAGAAACAGGGGTTCTTGATTGCCAGAAGTCTGCCTGTATTAACAGTTCGTGACGAGATTGACCGTAGAGCCCGATCGTTCCAGGAGCTCCGCCTTCGCACGAGATGGGTAGCAATTGGAAGCTCTTGATCTCAGCTCCGCTCTGATACCACTGGTGCGCAGATCGGTCATTGTATGCTCACATAGTGAATCCCGGAAGGTCCCCAAGAACAATGAACTCTACCTTTTTGCACAAATTACAATGTAAAAAGCTTGAACGACAAGAGCAAGAGACCAATTGGGTTCAATCTCCCCCCATGCCTTGTGTGAGCGCTTCACAAAGCATGTATTTTATGTATATTTCCATCTTCATACTCAATAATAGCCCAATTTACAAAAATATGACAAGCTTTTAGCTTTTTGAGTTTGCTTTTACAAAAATAGAAATAAAGCTAGTGGACGGTGCCCAAAGAGTCTGGCACACCCAATCACAATGTCCAAATAGAAATAACATATCCGTGCGCATAGGCGCATACAAAATAATAATAAATAATTGATGCCTCAATAGACATAACAAAATATAGGTGTGGCGCCTATCAAAATATAATCCATAGGTCGAATACTCGCTAGACTCCAATGATTTCCTCCGCCACTGCTGCTATCTCTACACATCATCTGAAGCATTCACAATCGTTAGTAAAATAATACAATTAAACCGACAAAAGTGAATACCTAGCAGTCTTCAGCTACATAAATAAATCAACTGGTTAGAAATAAATCCTAACCTTAATTTATTACGAGTGCGCACTCTAAACTCATAAACGTTTATTAATTTAATATGCATTTTGCGGAATCACCTGCTATGGAATCACCCATGTACACACTAAATTAATGAAACACCTGAAAAGGACAAGCGTCCCCATCAACTTCTTGCACAAAGAATCCACTTTGTGTATGAGCCCCGGTCATCAAAGTTTACGGAATCCACCGTAAAACCTCACGGAATCCACCGTGGAATATGCCTCCTGGCATCAAAACTATGCTTTAGTTGCTCAAAGCTTGAATGTTCGATTGGCGTCCAATTAATGGGAACTTGCTTCTTAAGTAAGTTTGTAAGAGGTGCTGCAATTTGAGCATAGTTTCTGATGAATATCCTATATCATCTTGTTAGACCTAGAAAACTTCTCACTTCCTTGATAGTAATTGGGGGTGGCCAATCTTGAACATCCTTGACCTTGGCCGGATCTACTGATATACCTTCAGCAAACACTATGAATCCTAAGTATTCAATCTTCCTTTTGACAAAGGCACACTTCTTCTTCTTGGCATACAACTTGTGTGTTCTCATTGTCTCTAGGACAATGCAAAGATGTGGTTCATCATCTTCTTCCTCCTTAGAATAAGTTAGGACGTCATCAAATAATACAAGAACAAAATCATCAAGATGAGGCCTAAAAATGTTCTACATTAACCTGTTGAAGGTAGCTAGAGCACTTTTCAACCCAAATGACACCACAATGAATTTGAAATGGCCATATCTTGTGTTGAAGGTGGTCTTTAGAATATCTTCATTCTTGACTCTAATCTGATAATATCTTGACCAGAGATCAATCTTAGAAAAGATCTTTCCTCCTTGTAGACGATCAATAAGCTCATCTATCCTCGAGATTGGGTACTTATTCTTTACTGTTACCTGGTTTAGCCCTCGGTAGTTGATACAAAGATGGAGAGTTCCATCTTTCTTCTTTTGGAATAATACTGGGGCTCCCCATGGTGAACTACTTGGCCGAATATACCCTTGTTCTAGCAGTTGTTTGAGTTGCTCTTTTAGTTCGATGGCTTCAAGAATAGACATTTTGTAAGATCTCTTTGCCACTAGAGCGGCTCCTAGAACAAGTTTGATCTCATGATCAACTTCTCTTTTCGAGGTAACTCAGTTAGCTCTTCGGGAAATATGTCGGTGTACTCTTTTAACCAGGATGGTTCTTCTTCTGCCTGACCATCTTGATTTATCTTGTTAAGCTTAATCAAGTAAACAGGTAATCCCTTCTTCAATTCTTTCATAATTTGAGAAGCTTTTGCTAATTGAACTTTAGATTTCCCTATTTCACCTTGTGTAGTTGCTATTTCACCATTCAAATCTTGAAATGTGACTTGGTCTTTTCCATAATGGATATGAGCATCATTGGGAATCATCCAATCCATTCCTAGTAAACATTCATAGGCTCCTAAGTTCATTACTCTGAACCTCATACTTGAAAGGTTTTCTCCTAGGTTAAACTCTACCTTGGCAATTTGTTGTGTAGAAAGTGCTTCCTTTCCATTTGCTAATTCCGCAAGCAGCTTTGATGCATTTATTGTATCTATTCCTATCTTCTTAGCACACTTGGGTGAAATAAATGAGTGCATACTTCCACAGTCAATCAAAACTTTAAATGATTTACCTTGGTGACTATCGGTGTCTGTATTACCGAATATTGACGATTTGGTCCTTTCCTGTGGAATGTAGCATGAAGAATTGCTCTTTTAATATCCTCTTCCATAGTAGGGTCTTCCTCCTTATTAGTCTCTTTTAGGATAATATTTGACGTTCTTCCTCTTGCCATAGCTACTTGACCACGGCCTTGGGCAGCTCTGCCTTGACCTCGAAATTGGTCTTGGTGATGGTTCCTACCAAGCTTTGGGCAATCTCTCCTGAAATGTCCTATCTCATTACAGTGGAAGCACCTAAGATCATCCATGTTTCCCTGGGTAGGAACAAAATTTCCAACTTCGTTGGATTTCACCTTTTTCTTCTAACCTTGGTAAAATTGGCCTTGGGTTCTTTTTACTTGTGACCTTTGAGTCCTCCTTTGTTTTGGTTATTGTAGCTCTAGAACTTATTGTTGTTAGGCTTTGATTGTACTCCCACACAATAGGAGCAGCTTGAATCAAGGCATCCTGGAGGTCTATGGGGCGCATTGATTCCAAACGAGTGTTCAGAAAAATTAGCCCATTACAGAACTTGGACACTTGTGAACAATATCCATGGGGGGTGCATATTTAATAAGAGAAACAAATTTGGAGTAGTATGTTTCCAAGGTAAGTCCCATTTGCTTCAAATTGAAGAACTCATTCATCTTTTGGGTGCGATAAGCTGGAGGTAAATACCTTCCTCTTACAGCTTCTTTCAGCAAATCCCAAGTAATGGTATTTTCACAGACACCTTGATCTCGGCACCACTGCTTCCACCAAAGTCGAGCTTCACCTATTAATTTTAGCTTAACTATCATGGCTTGGTTGGTGGCTGGGATAGTTCCAGCAGCAGTAAAATAATCTTCAATAGATTCAATCCAAATCTCTGCATCGGCTTCCACATTTTCACATTTCCCGTCAAACTGTGGAGGTTTGACTTGCTTCAAAAGATTCCTTTTCTCTTGAGCTTCGTTGGGAATTATTGTGGGTGCGAGATTCTGGGAAATTTTCAGCAATTCGCAAGTTAAGTTTTACAAAGTTTATATAGTGTCAATAATAGAATTAAATACTCAAATTATCTCTCACTTAGTTTATTGAAACAACTCTCAAATAAAACTCTCTTCCCATTGTTAAAGTTAAATTGCAATTTCAGAGGTTTCAAAAAAATAAGGTTGCATTATTTCTCTGATTGATAAAGTATCAATCAATATTTTATTACAACGGATGTACAAGGTAATCAAATGGAAAGAAATACATTATTCAGATGGCTTGCAGGCTCATATTATTTTCTTTCAGAAAAGGATTCCCTACTACAATCTAAGTATGACACTCTGATACATCCTTTATGAAGTAACTTGGATTCGGAGAATAGATATCTAGGAATCTATATTTTTTAGGGAGTTCAGGAAATCCATCTTTTTTGTAATTGCGACGGCTAGAGCAACCTATGACTTTTATTCTGTCAGCTGGAAGGATCTTTGTAACTTCCTCATAGATATACTAGTTTAGTTTGATCTTCTTACCTCTAGTATACAGGGTTGAGTTTACACTGGTCTCATGAAATAGATAAATCTTGACAACTTTAAGATCTTCCATCCATTTTACCCTTTTCAAATTATTTTGAAGATAAGCTAGATGGCTTGCATTGATATAGCAATATCCTCCGCTAATCATCCACCGTCTTTCACGATATAGAGGCAAGGGGTTGTACAATTGATCTAGTACCTGCATCATCTGAATTCTCCAGGTAAAACTGGATGAATGCATAGATGACATTAACATTACTCAAAAGATCAAGAATCGTTTCCAAGATTCGTTACTCTGTCATAATTCAAAAACATACATTAATAAAGAGAAGAAAACATGTCCTAGACTATGCTTGAAAAATATATTTTTCTTAAGCTTACATCGTAATCTATACTAATGTGCGCTCTGATACCAACTGTGAGGTGTCTGCTAGTCTCAATCCATGACACACCTCTTAGTAGTCCATCAATAGGTTTTCCGAAAATGATGCCGCCTGGTGCTCCCTTGGAACATCATGGGGTTTGTCACTTAGGCCCTACTGAGTCTACTTCACAACGAGAGAGTTCCAGCCGAGCCAACTAGGATCGACTTGAAGTTTTGGATTCCTAAAATTGGATGGGTCTCCTACCAAACAGCTAGCATCAGTAATTTTGAGCCTCACTTTTACAGGATTACTCGATCTGAAGCGAACTTGCCATTGCACTTGGTTCAAAGAGAATGGGAGACGAAGGGGACTGCGGTACGTCAATCCTCTTGCCCATAAGGCAAAATCCCATTCCGGCCCCCTAAAACAATGCAAGTTGGTTCTACCTAACGACTAGTTGGTCTATTTACCATCTTCCTATTTCTGTTGCCGATTTAGAAAATCTCCCAGCTAATCGAGACCGCCCTACCATTGGACAGACCCGTCGAGGGTTACGCATACCCGCTTTCCTTTGATAATGGGTCATCTTTAGTTTTTTAATTACCTATAGCACATTTATTGGAACATATATAACCAGCTTCCTTAATTAGTCCATTAAAGTCACAGGTTCCTTCACATAATTTATCTCATCGACACGCATACAATTCGAACAATAAAGTAAACTTCTTTATTATATTGGAAGCTTATTACAATTTCTATCTTTCCGTCCCAGCGGAAGATACAAAAAATTCCATAAGGATATTCTGTCCACCAAGATTCCACCCTCATAACTAGTATTTAGGGTTCTAGGATCCCATCCTGGGTCATGAAGGGGCTCGTCAGATTCTAGGAACAATGCAGGATTTACAACAGGAGTCCCCTATGGCACCTATATTTCCTACTATCTGAGACTATCCCTACTGACATACCTTTCGCCTACAGAGCCGGTCCAAGCCTCTTGTAGTGATAATCATGACCCCCTTGGAGTAGAGTCTTGTTGCTAGCTTGGGGTAGCCTAGCGGGATCCTTCCTTTTATTTTGTTTTCAATCAGAGATCTAGATTCTAGCAAACACAAACAGTCCTTTCAAATGTATATCAAATGATGCAATGACAATCACCCCATCATGCAATTCACAGCTTCACATAGCCAAGGTAGACCTTATCCTCAGGTAACCTTACATTCTAATGAGGATTCTCCTCCCTATAAAGAAGTGTTGGTACATCTCTTATAACATGTTAAGCAAGGCATGAATTTCTCGTTTGGGCTATCTTACCCAACATAAGCAAAATTCCTTAAAGAAATATATTGTGCCAATAACTCAACGAGATGACCTATAGGACTCTTAAATAGACAATCAGTTTCTATAACCATCTCTAGTCAACTCTTAACCTTGTCGCATTTGACCATAACTATATCGAATGTGCATAAAGACATATGTACAATAACCTTTGGCAATTAATTCTAACATGATTCTATGACTTAGAATCTCAATTAATCTAGCTGCAAATCATAGCAATTAATTGTTTATGCTTGTACTAATATGTTTTTTAGCTGAGTTATCAATTTGTATAAGTGAAGAATATGGAAGCTAATATCTTATGTAATTATCCTATATAGCAAAATAATAATATAGTAATGAATAACCTGGTTTGGCAGCATGACAACATTAGGAATTTCATCTTTACTCACGCTTGCATTAGCCACACCCCATATTCCGTTGGTAGTGGCAACTCCCACAACCTCGGGCACTCCCGTATCATTGGCAATACCTGTTGCTTGACCGGTTGCATTGGTCCCCATGGTTTTTTCACTTCGTCGCTTTGGAGCCATCTCGTCCATGAGTGGTTCCAGAGATAGGGAAGGTGGAGTAGATTTGAGATGAGGGAGCATAAGAGAATATGGCTTAGTTAAAGATCGAGACAAGGGAATTGAGCTAAATCTCTTCTTCCTCTCTCTCTCTCTCTCTCTCTCTCTCTCTCTCTCTCTCTCTCTCTCTCTCTCTCTCTCTCTCTCTCTAGCTTCTTCTCACAGCCTCTTAAAGAGGTATCCTTCTACATCTCTTTCTCTACCCCTCTCTCACAGCCTCTCGAGGTCTCCTTATTTCTACCTAACTACCCCCCATGCCTCTTATTTATAGTGAATTGGAGAAGAAGGGTTGTGGTTGAGAAGAGGAGCTCTTTGTGGAGGGGGATCTTGGAAAGATCAATGATCTGATGCTCAGATCATAAATCTGATGGTTCCATTGGCTCTGAAAGGGGGGGTAAAACCCCAAGACACTTGACACTTGGTTAGAAAGCTCTCAGTTCACTCCTTTTCTCTGTTCAAAGTGTTGTTTTCTGTCTATAGACTGCGATCGTAGTGTGCGCGATTTTGCCAATCTCTCTCTCTCTCTCTTTTCTTTTTTTTTAAATAAAATCTTAAAACTAACTAATACATCACTTGTCTTTTCTTTTAAATGACATCCAGTTCTAGAAATCTCCATCTCTTTTTTTTTCCTAAAAGGATAATATCTAAAATATTCTAGTCTTATCCAAAAATCTAATATTTTTAGACCATCCTTACTATACACATTAACATTAGTGATTAATATAGCTCATCTCTCTTGTTCATGTTGTAACTTCCATGAAGGGTGGCTATGGTCCTTGTTAATTCATAAAAAATATCAAGTTACGACTCTTAGTTTTATTTATTTATTTATTTTTAATGTTAGTTAGTTATTAACGTTAGTTATTTTTAAAAAAAACTTTAGTTAGTAACCTTACTAACTTATTAATTGACTAACTAACTTTTGAACTAACCAACTAACTTGTATTGCCTGGAAATATTACATATGTGGAAGAAACTCTACTAGTTCCTCCAAGATAGATTCATGTTCGGAAAGTTGCTTCCAAATATCTATCCAAGGAGCTTTTCACTGCGTCCCTTCAGATCCTTGAGGGAGCCAAGTTTAATTGGGCCGCATTCATGCTAGACAAGATGGATCAACATTTTCAGAGAGTCTGAAAGCATCAAGGTAGTAATGTTTCTTATGGTGTCTTTCTTAAAAAAGTTATTACTTTTGCCCCTCCTCCTGGTGGTGTGCGAGTGTGGCTAATCCTGCTCCTCTTTCAAAGTAGCCTCCACCTTCTGTTCCATCTCCTCCTCCATTACAGCAAAATGCAAATTTGGAGGATGAGCCCCCTCCTAGGTTTTTTCGAACTAAGCACAGATGTACCACGGGTCTGCCTAGTCCCTCTTCAATCTTAGTTGTGCAAATCCTCATGTATAGGACACTACCCCTCCTGTTTCTAGTAGTTCCCTCCCTTCATTCCTATCTTGTCCTAACTTATTCGCTGCCCAAAGGGAGGGGCATCTAGATAAGTAGATTCCCTCTTCTTTACAGGCAATGCTAGCAAGACCTATGCTTTCCCACTTGATTTCTAGTGTCTAGTCTACATTAGAGACTTCCCTTATTTCCTATCTTTAGTCTATTTACACAAGGTTTTATAATTCATTGTAAGACAAAGTTGATTCCCTAACTAGTCAGCTGAGCAAAGCTTTGGAGGACTTGGCATCTAAAAATCTACCCTTAGTGACATTCATAAATAGATGATTGAAGCTACTGCTTTGATGGATTTCCAAAAAGCCCAAATCAAGGAGTTCGAAACTAAAGTAGCTACCTCGGAAGCTGAGAATGTGTCTTTAACTAAAGAAAAGAATGCAACTCTTGAGGACATGATTGAATCAACTTGTAAGTTGGGTACTTGTGAGGGTTAATTGCAACATTTCCAAGACACTGTTGACTCCCAGAAGAAGCTTATTGAATAGCTTAACCAAAAAATTTCTACTCTCACTATTCCTCCTCCAGCTCCTATAGTTTCTTCTATCTTATCTTCTAAAGAGGAGCTTGACCAATTGCAGCTGAAGGCTAAGCTATGCGATGGGTTTTCTGCTAAGGTCGAACGCCTTTAGCCAGCAAATGAACTATGTGCAAGATGGCTTTACTCACTATGCTAACTTGGTGTCACCTTCCCCCTCCTTTTGGATTAAGTATAATCAATAGAGGTTTGCCTTGTACATTTCCTTAAGCAATGTGAATTTTGAACCTTCAGAGGATGGGTGGTCAAATCTATGGTGTGTAGATTTGCTGAGAGCTGTTTTTGATAAATTCGTGGATGAGCTAGTTTCACATGAAACCCAGTTATTGTCTTTCATGTATTTCACAGGACATCTGTAAATTCCTGATGTGAGGAGGATCTAAATGTTTATGTGGGGATGTGATTTTGTAAGCAGTCATATATGTTCATTTAGTGGAGCTCTTGTTAGCAGAAAGCTTGAAGACTTATCATTAGAGTAGACATCTTGGTGTAGAGGGCATGCTTGGCATCCGCCTTTGGAGGATGATGCCTTAGAACCTTGTCATTTACGAAGTGTCTTTCATAAGTTTGATATCCAAACTCAATTGTTGAGCTATATTATTGACTATCCATTGTTTACTGATTCCTTTTTCCAAGCCCTTAATTTTTGTTGTTCTATTTACCTGTTGGATCCTGCTGATCTTCTTTCCTATTCTCTCATGTCCTATCACTTTCCTTTATATGATTTCCTTCTTTCTTCTAGCTTTGATACTATTCCTCTTTTATCCTTTACTCCTTTTGGATCCCCTCATATTCTTATTTTTACTATCTATCATTTTATTGATGATCCTACATCATCTCCTACCCCTTTTGAACTTTCTCCTATAGTTCCTTTTGTTTTCTCAAGGGAATCCCTTCAAACTTTTTTGATGAATTCTCCATCTTTTCCATCTTCCTATCGATAGGAGAATTCATCTTCATCTTCAACTGATGTATGTGTGGTCTTTTCCATCAGCTGATGGATGGTGGTTCATGATTATATCTGATTGATGGACAGAAGCAACCTCTTATATCCTTTATGAATTTGTCATGATTTTTTGTTGTTCATAAGATGTGTTAATGGATAAATGGTTTTCCTTTCGTTGTATTCTTTATTAGATGCAAGTTATAAGTTGGGGTTGTGGTTGGATGGTTTATTGAAGATGCTAAAGAATATCAAGTTGAGCTATTTGATGAACTTGTATTCTCTTTTTTCCTAGGTCGCAAGAATTCTCATTTAGTTTATTTTTGTTGTTTTGTGGGTTGAATGGTTAATTTTACATGATGATTGATTGGTTTAGGAGTGGTTTGAGAGTGATTTGATAATCTCATGATGTTTTTTAGTAAAGATATGAGGTTCAGTGATGTTCTATTGATGTCCTGATAATGTCTGTTTGGTTCTGATAGCTTCCGTTTTGCTTCTATTTTTCTCTATATGGAAGGATGGAGTGATGATTGACAAAGTTTGAGGTTGTTTGAAAGCTCATTTAATGGTTTTTGATGGTTTTGATTGGTTTTAGTTGAGCTGGATACTTTATGTTGACCTTCTGTAACCTTCTGTTGAAGGAGACTTACTTCTTGGCATCTGGTGAAGTAAAGTCAAAGATGATGGAAGTGGGGGAATATGTGTTGACGCCACGAAAGTCCTCAAGAAATACCCACATGAATTCAATCAAGTAATGCTTGAAAATTTCCTACATATCCCATTGGAAAGATCTTAGGGCATTCTTCAAGCAAAACCACATCGCAATATAGACAAAGATGCCCCATGCTATAGCGAAGGCAATCTTGGATTGCTATTTTCAAGGAATCCATAGTTGATTGTATCCATTGAAGCCATCTAGAAAGGAATACATTTTGTGGCTAGAAATCTCATCTAGAATGTTGTCAAGTTATGGAATGGAAAATGGGTCTAGTATATTGGCAGCATTCAACTTTTGGTAATCCACACAGATCCTTAATTTCTTGTTTTTCTTCAAGATAATGACAATTGGAGAAATCCATTCTATTTGATCCACTGAAGCAATGATTTTGATTTGGAGGAGTTGATCTAGCTTTTCCTTCATCAATTTAGCCATGTGCATATTCATGTGATATTGTTGCATGTGGATTGGAACAACATTTGTTTTGAGTGGGATCTAGTATTAATAGAATCTAGGATCCAATCCTTTCACTTCAACATAATCCAATGCCAATACATCTTTAAATTTTGTCTAGAGAGCAATGAGCTACTCTCAGAACTTAGGCTACAAGTGAGCATTGTCCTTTGTCGACTTAATTTCTTTTGAACCAAGGTAAACTATAGAGAGAGAATCCTTTGTGACCCTAGTCACCTTTTGCATTTGTGCTTCAAACTCTCTTTTTTGTTTGATCCCTTCTACTACATCTCATTCTGTTTTAGACGTAGCTTGAGCCGCTTCTACTTTGGAGTCCAAAATCACAATTTTTGCACTTGGGTAAATGCAATCTTGTGCTAATACCAGCTCTTGGGCAAGATAAAGTGGAAAATATGGATCCAAGTATTTTTGACTCATTGCATTACATCCACCAGATAGAAGGGTTACAAAGGGGCATTAGGTACTAGGAAAGCACATTTCTCATCATCATCCAAGCCATCCACCATATTGACACATGTGCAAGTGACTAATGGAGACCAAATTCTATTTAATTTATTTTGAACTTGGTGGATTGTCAGTAGATCCCAATCCCAGTTATGACTAACTCCGGCTTGTTGCAATCAGGGCCATCCAAGCAAGAGGCAATAATCTTCACCTGCATGCTCCATATTGATTAATACCAAAGAAATTAGGAATGGAACATTAGTGACTTCCATCAAGACTGAGCAAATGATCCCAAGAGGCTACACCCTCTACTAATTAGCCATGTAAACCAAAAAGGGGGTTGGTTCTCGATTTGTCAGTCCAAAATGCTAGCAAGTGGCCATTGTGATGATATTAACTCCAGAGCCACTTCAAGCAAAACATTGCCAATTAATCAGCCTTTGAATTAAAGAGAAATTAACAGCATAGTGGGCTCTGACAAGGGTCCTAGTGAGATCATCTCTTGTTGCACCTTACAGATTTCCTCCTCTAGTGCCGTTTGCAATCAAAGCCACCACTTTTGGTTTTAATACCATATTAGAGAAATTTGGAGTCTCCCAATTTTCACTTTCAAATAAGGAGTAAAGATTTTACCAAGCGGCTAAATCTGAACCCATATTTGAGAGTGGGACTTTGGGGGATTTCTTCTATAATATATAGGGAAATTTTCACCTTCACCAAATATTAATCACATTAGGAATTCCCAAACTTTATGAAAATTCCCAAATTCCTGAAATGTGATTTTTTAGTAGTACATGTCAATATGATTAAATCATTTGTAATAAGTGGTCCTTGAATACTAGGACCAAAGTTAATAAATCTCCTAAAGGAATAGTAAGAGAGATTGGGTCTTCATGCGGTCTGTGACTTTGAACTACTTGAAACAGACTGTGAAGAAGACTTGGCCTTAGCTTTTGGTGTTGGCTAGTTTTGTTCCAACCTTGTGGTTGGATATTGCCTCTAGACTAAAATTTAGCTATAGTCTTTAAATTGCATTTGGTGTTCCTGTAGTCCTTTTCGCTCTCATAGGTGCTAACTTCAAACTAGAACTCAATTGTGGATTTTGCATCACTATTGATGTTTCATCGGTCCCTTCTACTCTTGAAGGCATTGAATCTATTATAGGAATTAGCTACAAATCCCCCATCCCTATCAATTCCTTTTCCATCCACTTAGCCACCTAGTGGTGGACTTTCTCTTGTTCTACCTATGAAATTCGTGTAGGCTTCTCTACTGTTCCTTTGAGATTTTTGCCCAATCAAGTAACCATATTGACTTACGGTTCATGTAGTTCTTTGATTTTCATTATATTTATAGATGACACGAGATTTTGATCCTAACTTTTTTACTTTTGACCATCATATTATTGGGCTTCTAGACACTTTGATCTCTAGTTTCCTTCCTACATGCAAAAGAAACATTGTTTATATGAGGGACAGTGATGTCCTCCTCAGCCTCCTTGATTACTTCCTCATCCTCCACAACCCATGCTAGGAAACATATAATCTTGTTGGGTGTAAGCAACTGTAAGTTGCAAATGGATTGGAGGTATTCCAATTGGCAGGCTATGCTCCTCCTGTTCCTTGCTAGTTGGGCAAGCTACGCTCCTCCTCTGTCTTGCCATACCCTAGTGTGTTCCATACGAATCTGGCATTGTACCAAACTTCCATATTGTGAGTAGCCATATGGAAAGTATCACACCATCACTGACTAAGACTATAAAATTGGTCACCAAATGACCTAGACAGTTGCACTTGGTACATCAGAGGGTTTTTATTGTAGGTTTGTGAGTTCCTTTTAAGGGTTTGTAGCCCTTGTCCTTTCTGTTGGACTTTATTGTCTTTCAGCATCCCTCATCCTCAGAGTCCTCTTCCTTTGTGCTACTCTTTTCCTCTAGGTCCAAATCTGAATCTAAGTCACTACAATCCTGATGAGTGGGTCTGTCAATAGATTTAGCTATTTTTTCTCTTTTTTGACTTTTTCTTAGCAAAAAACGTTCCAGCACAAACATCACACTAATAAAAAATATGCTAGGTTATGATCACTTAGATCATTTGGAGCCAAAGCTTTACAAATATCCTTGTTAAATCCTTGTACAAATAGTGACTGTAACATTTCACTAGTGCATTGTGTGTTTGGAGACATTCTTTCTCTTAAGATTTTAACTAACTGTGTAGCTTTAGACTATAGCATCAACTTGCTTGGGTATGTGGAGTCTCTCCAACTTTTAGGCATTGATTTGACTTGGTTGGAACCGCGAGCAGAATGCTACCTTGTCATCATCAAAAGTTACCTAGTTGTTTTCCACTACTACTCAAGCCACTACCTTTTTCTACATCAATGACTCAAATACGGCCACCTTATGTGGATTCACTTGGGCAGGATAATTGACCGTATATCCCACCTCAAGTTTCCTAAGAAAAGCATTCAAGTCCTTGTCTAATGAGCTAAAAAACTTGAAAAATGGAACCCCTACTTGGGCAACCATCCAAGTATGGATCTTAATACTCAAGAGACAATACTCAACGCCTTTGTTCATACCCGAAAGGCCATGAAAACACAAGCTGGACATCCTCTAGTGGACCCTAAGAGCATGTGTACATGTAGATCTATGCACCTGGGAAAGATTAGCATGGTCCCCACATGCAATTGGACTACACCAACTTTGCAAGTATATTAGTCACATCATATCAAAAGAAATTTTATCTAAATAGACAATCATGGACAATACTCATTGATGACAAAAAAGAGAATGCTCATATATTCAAAATCTCAGTAGATATAGTTCATACAAGGCATCGTAGTCTCACAAAGAGATTATAATAAGCATAGACAAGACTCAAACCAATGAATACATTCAAGGGTGTAAACCACTTAAAAATACAAGGCATAAGCTAGATGACCATGGCTGCAATTACAACACTACAATGAAGCTAAATGTGAATACATGGGGTTGTATATATGAGGGTGAATTGGATTTATACTTGTGCCAAGGATGCAACCCTAATAAAATGTTGTTGCAACCCTCATGGTAGCTAGAGCAACTCTATACAAGTTTGATCCAATAGCCACTTGAAAAGGAGCTATGAAGGATTGAGATTGGCATTGGATGCATCAACCTATCCGCATCCTCTCCAACTATCGTCCTTGTAGCTAGGTCCAATATTCTATGGCTTTCACCTAGCTCTGCATCCTTCCTTTATCTTTTTGTCTCTAATTTCTTGCGTATCATGCCACTTATCTTATGTGGCCCTTCCCAAGTTTTCTCTCCAAATTTGACATTAACTAGTATATTAGCTATGGGTCTTCCTAAATGTTCTACTCTTGTGTGTTGGTTGTAAATTGTCACCATATGTTGGATATTTGCAGGATATTCAATGGCATTGAGTTCTAGACTATCCATGTTAGAGCCTAATCAAGATGTGATCACAAGTTGTTCTTGGCTTACCAAGCTCTTGATAAAGTTGATGTTTAATAGGAAAGTTGGAGTTCCTATTGGTCTTCTCTAGAAAGATGTAACATTCTCAATACCTAGTTCTGAAGTTTGTGGGCTCTCAGGACTAAAAGTGAGAAGTAGGGTTGCCTTTTGTAGCCCATTATGGCTACATAGGCATGTTCTATCCCTTCTACTTTTTGTGTGTATGGGTTAGTTTCTGTCTCTTAGCTAAAGTATTTTGGTGCATCAATGTGACCTTGTGGGCCTAATTTCCTTCCCCTAAACAATTTTTTTTCTATGGTCTCAAGTTCTTCAAAGTTTCCAATTTTGTTCTTTATCAGTTCCCTCTTTGTGTCCCTTGCTTCTTTTGTTATTTCTATGTTTATTAGAGCCCCAAAAGTAACACCAAGAAAACGGGGTTTCTACTGCAAGAAAATCTATCGTGTACTATCAACAATCATCTTTTTCATATTTGATATGTCCACAACAAAGAAAAGAATACCATGAACAAGAAATCTTCATGCAACTTCATAGAAACAATTCTCCCACGACTTTAACTCTAACAAAATCCATCATTCTCTTCATATTCTTCATAGATTTCTTTAATAGACATCGAAAACACAAGATAATACTCCACCTTGAATGGAAAGATATCACATATAATTCATCTTCGAAGGTTTCATAGCTTTGTCTCACAATCTCTCATAGGTAGATACATTGTTTTTCATAGAATACTCTCTCTCTCTCTCTCTCTCTCTCTCTCTCTAAAATACTCAATAATCACTCACAATAATCCCTCTTTCATTGTGAACACTCCTCCCAAGAGGTGTGTCTGATATGAAAGGTCACCAGAGCTACTACAGTGACTCTTCATAGATTACTTCACTTCACTCCAATCTTCTCTTGAGAATTTAGTAGCTACTTCTTCCACTTCTTTGAGCTCTTTTGAACTTTCATTCACCTCTTTCCAAGGCTAGAAAACTTTCCCATACTACACCCTCATCCAACAAAACACATATAGAGGCATACAGAATAGAATAGAACAGAACAGAAACAAAGGATCTATAGAAGCTACAAGCAGAGGCCCTATCTTTGAAGCATGTCATGCATAGTAAGTTGCATGAGAATGCTACTAACCACCAAACTAAATGGATTGAGCATTTGGAGCACTAGCTTGTGATGGTAAGAATGGAGTAGAACTAGCTTCAACAAGGTATTTGGATGTCTACTTGCTATCTAGAAATCCTGGCTATGGAACTCTTCTTTCACGATATTCCCTAGCGTACACACTAGAATTGCATGGATCTCTGGCTCCAATAGCACCATCAAAACTACAATCTACGTCCACGCCTACTACCAACACTACATCAAATAAGTAGGCAGAGCTCATGAATGTTAGCCAAAATGACAATGAGGATATTCAAGACTATGTCATTCATGTGAGAACTCTCTATAAACAAATCCCTACCCACTAAATGACCTAATGCTAGAGCAATATCTAGAGTCTTTATTAATGGTATAAAGAATGAAGAATTTCATATGGCCCTAGCAAGAAACTCAAGCTTGCAAAGAGACATATTGGCAAGCGTGTTTGATAATGCCATATGAGCTTATGACCTATTAAAAGAAAGGAGTGGCAATCCTATCTAGTCAACATGCATTGTCACCATTCACAATGAAAGGTCTACCATCCATAGCAAATAAGAAACATTTGAATCTCGTGATGACAAGGGAAAAGGCTTGGATGTCTTGTGAGACATGTCTGATCTCAAATTAGAGATAGTTAAGCTCCAAAAAGCTTTGAAGAGTCCCACTAGAGCCAATTCTGGTGTGTGCATTGCAATGGTAACCACTTGCTAGCAGAATGCCCAAGTTTTATGCCTAGGACATGTGCCAACTATGGAAGGTATACTAGAAACAATATCTAGTGAATTGACCATTTCTCTTTGGATGATGCAGAGCTCCATTATCTCTTCCAGATCCCAACAATTAAAGACTAGTTGTACCTAGGGAAAATATTAATCCAACTAGCATACATAAATCCCTTGCACTGATTATAATGTTGCTATAAAGTGATGCTTCTGTGCATTATCTCAAGGAGCTACTGGAAGAAGAGCCATATGTGAACCCTTCTATCTCATTCGATGAAGAGGAAAATCTAGTTAATATAGACTATATGCCAATTTGAGTAATGGCCTTGGCCAAGGGAAGAGGACAAGGGTCAGGAAGAGTATAGTCATAAAAACCAATCACTTGTTGGGATTGTGGACATCTTCAATACATTTCTTCTTGATGCCCTAAATGCGAACATGCCAACAAAGACAAAGCCAAGTTGAAATGCCTAGAGTGTGGGGTTACACACTCTGTATATGCTGATTTCGAAAGGAGGAAAGTAGTGTGTAGCAACATATGCATACCTGTAGTGTCTTTAGGTCTCTTTGGTGTTGAATCAATTGATGATGATGACGCCACACCCATTCTAGTAAATGTGATGAATAGGTCACAATCCAAGCAAGCCAAGGTGTCGATATCTAGGCCTAGTAATATGGATGTTTCCTCTATTGGAATAATAATAATAATAATAAGAGAGCTAAACAAAAGATCAACCTAAAAAGTGATAGTGTCACTACACTAACATCAAAGGGAGAAAAGTATCAGATGCCAAATCATTGAGAAGAAGGGGAGTGCTAAGGTAGGAGAGTATCTCAACCTAAAGCACCAATTGGAAATTATAGAGAAAGTGAGAGATTGGGTAGAGGAATCTCAAGTGCATATAGGAGGGTCAATACCAGACCATGAGGATCAAGAAATATCCAATATAGATTGGCCCTCCTCTCTAACTTACATACAATCATTGATGAGCCAAGGCCAAGAACCTCACAACCAACCAAGTGAACCTACGTACGCACTTTGATGAGCCAAGGGCAAGAACCTCACAACCAACTTGGTGAGCTTACCTCACCTCAACATGACCTAGAGATGAAATCTCAACCACCAAGAAGGAACAAAGCCAGGCATTGACTTGTGATGCTTAATATATAATTCAATCAACTCACGAATTAGACCATTCAAGAAGTGGGATGCTCTATCACCTACTACCAATCCTGACATAAAAGTACAATGAATTACATTAGTGAATGATACTACTCCCAAAATACCTGATAGAATACCTAATTCTATTAAGATGAAAATAAACTCATGAATTGATTCTAATAAACTCGTTTTACATGATCAGTCAAATATTTTTTTCTGTACTCAATTATATTACTATATCGTATGAGTATCACATAAATTTTTAGTTTCTTATTATCAATTCTATCGTACATGTACATGCATGAATATACATGCACGCACATGTCTAGTGGGCAACCAAAATAGGTAATAATATTCTCATACATAAATTTTGCCACCTCAATGGCTTTATCCATATTAATCGCTTTTTCTTCCACCCACTTCGTAATATAATCAGTACAAACTAAGATATACCGATTGGATTGATATCTTGTAGGCTGATTAATTGGACATACAAAATCAATTCTCCATTTCTCAAAAGGCGCTAATGCTAATATAGGCATCAAAGACATATCAAA
Source organism: Lygodium microphyllum (assembly GCF_053477565.2). NCBI lineage: Eukaryota > Viridiplantae > Streptophyta > Polypodiopsida > Schizaeales > Lygodiaceae > Lygodium > Lygodium microphyllum. The sequence goes on along the minus strand of NC_141136.1, from coordinate 58,228,943 downwards.
GCTCTTAGAGGATTGACTAGTCCTTTGACATACATCACGTTTTCTACAATAGTAATGAGCATCCATGAATAAGGTAGGCCGCCAATAACTAGCTACTAATAGAATCTTCCTTGCTATTAATTCATTGGAAAAATGGCCACCACATGCCTCATCATGCAAGACCTTAAGAACCACCAAAAATTCACCTTCCTGTATACATTAATGATAAATGCCCTTTCTTGGGAAGAATTTATATAAATAACCCCCTAATAATCCATAAGAGTATGCTTGAATCAATATCTGTCACTTTTTGCATTTATCTATACTAGGTGGGTAACGAGTAGTACTAAGAAAGCTAGCAACATCTGTATACCATGGAATTTTCATCTCCATAGTAAAAGGTGATGCATTGTGCAAATCATCTTCCACACCTTCCTCTTATCTGATGTTAATAATTGGGAAAGATGATCTACTAAAAAATGAGCTCTACCGGGTGAGTAACTTTTTGAAAATCAAATTCTTGAAACAATAACATCCAATGAATTACTCACCCTAAAAGTTTTGCTTCATTAAGTAAATACTTTAATGATTCATGGTCAACATAGATAGTAAATTAATTTCCTAATAAATAATGATGAAATTTCTCCACCAAAAAGACCATTGATAAACATTCTTTCTCAATAGTAGTATACTTTATTTCTACATCACTTAAGTTCTAACTAGAGTAATAGATCAGATGACCCACTTTATTATCTTTATCTTGACGTAGAAAAACCCCCACAATAGACATAGATGCATCTGCATGAATGTGGAACTTTTTCGTTCAATTCGGGGGTATCAATACTGGTCCTTCAATTGACTTCACCTTAAGAAATTCAAATGCCTCTTGATAAGAAGCATCCCAATTAAAAGGATTGTCTTTTTGTAGCAACCATCCCAATTAAAAGGATTGACTTTTATTCCATTGCCAAAGAAAATCTTGATAGTTTACAATCATAACCCTTTGGAATATTGTAGGTGCATTGCATAAACTAAAATGCATTACTTTGTAAGAAAATGTCTCCTATTCCATAGTAAAAGTAGCTTTAGATCGATCCTTAAGATGAATCAACACTTGATTGTAGCCACTAAACCCATCCATAAAATAATATAGCTCATGGCGTGTGACTTTGTCAGGTAATTGATCTGTAAATGGCAGGGGAAAATGATATTTTTATGTTTTATTAAGCTTCATATACTCAACACACATGCAAATTTTCTTGCTATTCTTCTATGATACTATCACGATAGGAGATACCCATTCACTATATGCAATAGGATATATAAATCCCACATCAAGAAGCTTAGTAATCTCAGCTTTCACCAATTTTCCATACATAGGATTTGTTCTTCATTGACATTGGCATACGGTTTTGTGCCTAGTTCTAGATCAATATAATGCTAATAGAGTTCGGCTTTGATACCTTTAAGGTCCTTATAAGACCATGCAAATTCCCCAACATGCACTCACAATACTCCTTCAAAATTTTCTCGATATTGGGGTTCCAATTGAGCCTCTAGATTTAAATATTTCCCTTCTACCATTTCTATTTTAACTACTTCCACTTTAGGCTCTTCAACATATAAGGAGGCTATTTTGCAAGGTTTAACCATAGTGCATATTTAGATATCTCCATGGAGACATTTTCTAGTAAACTATTCCTTGTACTTGATTCTAGTTTTTCTTCCCTCGCATTCACATAATATACCAAGGGTAAAGCCCTATAAGGTAAAATGGTCAAGGTAGCCTAGATCTCATCAATAGTTTTTATCTTATAGACATTTGGTATAGCAAGTAAGGATTTTCTAGTATATCTTCCTTGCTTTTTATTCGAGTAATTCAAGGTAGCCTTCGGATTCCTATTGGACTTTACTATGAGAGTGGGTTTAATAGAACCAAGTACATGGATAATTTGCACCTAATCACATGGAAATTGAGCATATATCATTTGATGATAACGATGTAACGTCTTGTTATAGTTTTCCAAACATTCTTGGTCATTTGAATTACAAGACCATTGATTATTGCTAAGTTTGAGGATTGATAAGTGTAAATTTTCATCGTCTTCACCTTGGATTTGACACCCTAGATAGTGTAAGACCCGTTTTAGCTCCAGAAAATTATTAGGTACCAAAGATTCAAACCATATAAGCTGTGGTCCAACTCCATCCCTATAGACAATAAATTCCATTACTCTTTCTTTGGGATTGGGTAGCACGACCTCACACACATTTTGCAAGCGAGCCTTGATTGGTTTCAATTGGTGTGCTATTTTATCCCAATGGCTGCCCCTCAAAATAATGATACATCTTTTGCTTATTGCCCATAGAGCGCTTAAAAAGTGATATAGCTACGGAGTGATAGTATGATTTTTATCTTGCAATCCAGTTCCAAAAGTAGCTAGAGATTTTCTTTTTTTCCAAAATTCATTCATTCTCTCACATTCAACTAAGCATTTCCTAGGAATAGGCAATATTTGTTCTATTTGTTGCATATCACTATTTAAACTAGATTATTGCTCTTCTACATACATCTCTAAAAGTGAAATTTCTTCTAGATAATGCCTCTTCCTAAATTGGAATTCTAACCTCTCTTTTTGTAGCTCAGCAATTTTCTTCATTGCTTTATTCATAGCAGTATTCCTACTTCACATTTTTTTTCCAATGTCTCATTTAGTTATCTAATTATTTCATCACAACTAACATGACATTCATTAAAAGTTTGGGAAAATCTATTTAAGGCCGGAGATGGGTCATCCCTATCATCATGTAATATTGGCCATTCTAAAGATTTGCAAGTATCCATGTTTCTCTGCTCTCTTTCCTTCTTTTCTAGTTGATGATAGTAAGACCTTTTAGCAAAATCTAGAAGTTATTTGAACCCAAAAGGCAGAATATCTACCTCATAAGGAAATGTAGTAACTAGACTCTCCTCAGGTTCATCATGATCAATCTCAATAGTACCGATTTTCTCCATAGTTATTGAGGAGCTTGTTGAAATTTCATCTAGGTCTAATGTTCTTGCTTAATTCACCGTCTCCTCTTCAAAAGCCTCAGTAGAAGGATTTTTGACTTTGTTATATGCAAAATGCATCACTTTCCTCCTTATTTTCATGGAATCTAGGACATGATTCAAAGAATGAATCATTCAAATTATTGTATTTATAGATTACATCATCGTGATGTTTATCTTCTTTTGCTAAAATTATTAAATAGTCTAGGGTTGTATCTTTTGAAGTGGATAACCAATGAGTAATATCGCTATTAGACTCATTATCTAATGAGAAATTAATTGTATCTTCACCAATACCCACTTGTTTTTCTTTGTTAGGCTAATGTACAATATTCACCTCTGCTTTATCTACTCTTGCTAGTTGTTGCAATTTAAATAGCTAGGCATAAGGCCCTTCTTATTGGTCCTCTCTACTTCACTAAATCATAGAATTTGCTATTGGATTTTTCATCCCTCTCACTAACTACTTCATCTCCTAACTCTCTCAAAAACTCCTTTGCACTAACTTCTATCTTGACCCTATCATTTTGAGGACCAATCACAATTGAACCTTATAGCAATCTTGAGTACATCTTTCTTGGTATAACTAAGGTTAACCTAACAACACAAAATATAAAGAGATATTTGTCAATGAGAAAACTACTAGGTGATTCACATGAAATTCTAGTCCAACAATTATATATTTCACATTGCAAAGCAATGCCAATAGAGCCACTTTCCTTTGATCAGTCACACGTAAAACTATATGGGTAGGTACTAGATTCTTCAACTCTAATTCTCGCATCATTTGTTTTGTCATTAAATTGACCACTAAACCACTATCCAATTGTACTTCATTCAATAAGTGTCCATTGATGATAGTGTCCATAACTATCTCACTCAACCCTTGTAAACATCTGATAAGACATTAGTTAGTACAATTCAAAATGGTATGAGATGTTACTTCATTCAATAAGTGTCCATTGATGGTAGTGTCCATAACTATCTCACTCAACCCTTGTAAACATCCGATAAGACATTAGTTAGTACAATTCAAAATGGTATGAGATGTTAATCATATTTATTTTGATTTCATCTACCAAACCAAAATGTGCCTCTAGGAAAGCAATGGTTTGCATGCAATCATTATATCCCCAACTCCAAGAAGATAGTTGTTCAACGTCTATAATTAATTGTGGCCCAAAATATTTACCCCCCTCAACTAACTCTGTATCTCTTACCTAATCTAATATTTGCCTTTGGAAATCTTCGGAAAGATTCGAAAAATAGTCCCTTAAGAAAGAAACTTTATATTCACTCATTAATTTTGCAAAATAGTCCCCTAAGAAAGAGACTTTATATTCACTCATTAATATCACAAAAGTGTACCTAGGATTTAAATATCCTAGGGAGATTCACAACACGTTCAAGTGCACTCACTTTTAACAAATGCACAAAAAATGTCTAACCAAAGACTAAGTCACTTTAATTCAAGTTTTCAAGCCAACTCCTAAGAGTTGTTGTACTAAATAGGTGGAATTTATTGCTAATGTTTATAACTTGGACTAGCCTTCCAAGTATTTATGACACTCTCTCTTGTAGTAGTCCAACCAACATTGCACGATATTTGTGAACTAAGTAAACCTACTCAATTTCCAATTACGTCACTTTCCACAATCACTCACAATTGGGTCTCTATATAGGCACTAGAATTCTAATCTTAAGCTAACTGTGGCTTCCCCCCCATCTTACAGGGATACCTCCTCATAATTTGCTCCTTGCCGTCTTAGAGATGGTTTATCCAAGAATCGTATTTTGTTTGAGTTTGAGGAAGTTTATTTCAAGATCTAGATCCACTAGATCTACATTCATACACAATTTAAGTTTATTTTTGAATTTATTTCTTAGCCTTTATAACTTGGTTCCTTTTATTTATTTAAAAGCAAAGCATTCAAAGAAATGAACCTATGATTTAGAAAAACCCATAAGTTTTATTGCCCTTTAAAAATGTTATCCCTCTCTGTAAAGAATATCTTAGTGTTGCACATTTAATATTTAAACAACTAATTTATTCAAAATATCAATAGAAACATCTTTCCTTTCATTCCTTAAACTTAATAACAAACAAAGATAAGATAATTTCATTTCCCACTCATACATTCACACATAGAGTTCATTTTTAAACCCAAATTTTTCTTCCCCTAATTAAGAACTTATTTTATTGGTCCTTCTCTCTTTCTCACTATAATGATCAACTATTAAATGAATCACTTTATAATATTTCCTCGTTTTTTTGCTATCACTAGCAACTGTTGAGACGCTACTATGGACCTCTTATCAAGTCAAGCATTTCAAGTAAGTGGCAATGGTTCACATGGTTGTGCACGCTCTTGCACAATGCTGTAGTGAGCTTACCATTGAATTTGATTGTTGCAATCCTCTTCCTCAAATCCTTCGATGGCTCCACAATTCAAGGTGCTAGCTCAAGCAAGCTCCATGTCCATGCTCCAAGCTCCAAGCTCCATAGCTGCACGTGTGAGAAAAGAGGATAGAAGAAGGAGAAGAAGAAGAGAGGAGAATAAGAGTTTCTCCATGGTTCCTCACTCTCACACACTCACACTCTCCCTCTCTCCTTCTCTAATGCACAAGAAGGAAGCAAGAGTAAGAACAAGAAGAGAGCTAGTTTGCACACACACTAAGAATGAGCTTATCCATTCATTTTTTGACTTTTATGCATGCCCTTCTCCCCTTGGGCACCCAACCCATTTCCATGACTGATCGTTCGATCTTGGTCCTCTCTTCCACTCTTTTTCCTATTCTCTATTCTCTTGACTCCTTTACATGTGCCTTTTCATTTACATCTTGCACAAGAGAGAGCCTGACGCTCTTTTATAAAGGGCTAAAATGCACTCTATTTTTTGTATGCCTTATTCTTGATTTTTAAAAAAATTTCCATGCTTCTTAGTCTTCTTTTTCCAATGGGCTATCTTTTTATGCTTCTTCTTAAGTCTTATTTGTGCCTTGTGTTGTTTTGCTCCTTGTGTCATTCCAAGGGTTAACATTACCCCCCTCCTAGTAGCTAAGGACTAGTCCCATGGCACTGGATGGTATGGGTTGGAGAATTGAGGATAGTCTAAGAAATGGTACTTGGGGATTTTGGGGAATTGGTCATGTAGGATAAGATTGTGACATATGATTGGAGATTGTTGATTTTAAGGACATGTTGATTGATTGAAGAGGGCCTATAGAGTTGTTGGCTAGTTGCACAACTACAAAATATAGCTATAAAGGAAGAATGGGTGTACTACCTAGGGGATTGTCTGCCTTACCATGTAGTGCATTGTGCAAGTGGTGGTGGAATTGGAAACCATAGGCAAGCCTGAGGTATTGTCCCACACTTGAGAACCTAGTTCTTAAAAGGGGGAGATGTTGTGCATGACTTAGGGAGATAGGTCTTCACAAAGTTTTGTCCTTGATGTACTCTAAGTGTGTGAAGTGGGGAGGGGCTAGGGATTTAATGGTCCTTAAATGTAATGTTCTTGGCACGCATACATCACAAATGAGAAAATCTTGTTTTTTCTTCTCTCTCTCTCTCTCTCTCCCCTTCTTCATTTCTTACTTATTATTATTCTTCTTTATTTTTTATTTTGTTTCTTTTAAATAAATAAATAAATTACAAGGGATGACACTAAGTTGCATCCCTTTCTCCTACAAGGCTAGAGCTGGGTGGAGGTTTAAGCAACTTACTTAGGAAGAACCTACTTACAATATAGCCTTTTAAGTTAACCCTCACATTCAAAGGTGTAGTGGACAAAAGCGGGTGGTTACACCTTGTGAATCAACTGTCACTCATGTCCTCTAGGAGGTTCACACAAAAAGTTGGCAAAAGGTAGCTCTCATCATGAGCCTAGTCATAGCACAACTATCTATGTCCGCATTTAAGAGGGGCGGCAGTCACTCTTTCTCTACTATGGGTTTTTATTTAAGAAGTATTCTCAAGGAGCCTTGTAAGCGCTTTGAGACACAAACAATCGGCCATGAGGCCTCCTTTGAGAAAGTGCTATGCAAAACCGATAGAACATTGAGATCAATCCTTGATATGCAATGCCCAAGTGCAACATCCTTTAGGGAACTACCACCAATTCTTAATCCTTTGCCTCTTCCCAAGAAATTGTCCTCATATGCAATCTCCAACTATAAAACCAAAAGTCAAAATGAAAAAAATAAAAATATGTATGTGGTTTCACAAAAACAGAAGAAAGCATTACCGTTTGATTTTCATCACTCTAAAGTTTACTTGGATTCCATAAACTAATTGATGTCTCCTTCCTTGATTTCCTTAACATATTCTAACTCCTCCCTTCCAAAATTGAAGATTCCAAGCTTCTCTTGAAATTGGTCAAACTCATTGTCATCAACCTGTAACTCTCTCTCAACATCTCTTACCTTGCTTAATCATAGGGAAAATGCATCTGATGCATCTATAAACTTATCATCTGGCACTTGAGTATCTAATTTTAGTAAGTCCTCCTTGGGTTCATTCTCAACATCCACTATGCCTTTTGTGTCTACAAATACCTCTACAATAACTGCTAAGCAATAATCCTCCCTCAAATTGAAAAGGATTTGTAGATCAAGCAATAATATGTACTCTTTGTATTTCATTGGGAAAGTTGGCAAGGATGGAAGAATGAGGTTGGAAGGGGCATCAGATACTTCATCAACCTCTGCATTGCTCTCTTCAATTACTAACTCTGCTTTAAATTGAGCCATGTCTAGGTCTTTTGCAATTGATGCTTCCATCTGTGGGTCTACTTGCTCCTCAACATCCACATCATTTGTTAACTCTTTAGGAAGACAACAATTGGACAATTTTGAGGTTTCCTTAAGCTTTTCATCAAATTTGATGGGATACTTCACAAAGGAAATACAATAAATGCAGTAGACTTAAGCATAAGCCTGCATTTTTTTGGGTGTAAAGAGCATAACTTAGATGCATAGAATCTATCAAGAGAATAATAACCACATTTCTTAGTGAAGGAAGACTTCTCAATGGGGTGGTTGACCTCCCAATAGGAGTTTGAACATAATCCTTGGAATCCAATTGAACAATAGGATATGCCAACTCTTCAAACTCTGTAAAGTCTTCCTTGCAAAAGTCCTTTGAGTAGTTCACAACCTAATCAAGATCCCACTCTAGATTGAAAATCTTCCTAGCTATTACAAAGAAGGATAAGTCAATATTGTTTTCAATAAGGAAATCCAGAAGTCTTTATGAGGCTCTGATCTCTGTAATAATTTGAGTGAGGCCTCGGGTCTTCACAATAGATTTTTCCTTTTTTGAAGCCTTCTTTGTAGTCCCAGCACTTGTCACACTAACACATGAGATGCAACTAAAACTTCTAAAGCAACTGATTCCTTGGACAATGTGGATTTAAGCCTTTCTTTACCTTTCCCAACTGTGGAGGATGACATGGGTGGGTTCTCACTTGACATTTTAAGTTAGCATAAATACAAAGGGGAAGAAGTTCCTACAAGAAAGAGGCCTAGAAACACTATTTGGATCAATCCTTACTTCAAGCGGATACAATGCTACTTCAAGTTGATACAATGCAAAGGGAGATAGGTAGGACTTGGAATGTATTCTTATCATGCCATATTAGACAAACCTCGACACGCCGCAATTATCACATGTGAAAAGACAAAGCACCATGCTATTGTTCTGTATCAAAACCTACCGCACATGTTGAACAAAAAGGAGCATGTGCAGGTCATAAGACAACACTATTGATGGAGAAGATCAAGTGGAAAAGAAGAGGCAACAAAGCAACTTGGTCAATGGAGCATTAAAACGGACGGGAGAAGATGGTGACAGTAAGAAGATGATGTAAACGGGAGGCAAAAATGGCAATGGGGACAATGGGAGAAGACAGTGAGCATTAGAGGAGCAACATTAGAGTGACCGATGGGATGATATGTTCACGGAGATAGGGCATGGGAACGGCATGTTGATGGAGATGGGGCACAGGGATGGATTCATAGATGGTACATTGACGTGAAGATCATGCCGCAGGAGCGCAAAAATGTAGCACAAGGATGGGGAGGTCAAACAACGACGGTAGAAAATCGCAAAAAGAGCGTGAAGTGAGACCTCAATTCATTATATAGGCCATGTGGAATAGTCTCAAACCGTTGGGAAACGCTAACTAGAGAACGAATAGCAAAGTGACATGTGTCCAAACACTCTCGCGCATATATAAGGGCCTCCCACTTTGTGCGAAGTCCGTTTCACACTTTTCGTCTTCCCTATCGTACGTCTGACACTCCTGTTGACTCCGTCCGTTGTTCGTGTCGCACGTCCGACACATTCACCATTTCTAACAGCTGTACAACAGAGCTTATACAGAGCGAGGTGTTCTCCCAAACTGCCTCAAAGGCCCTTCATTGCATCGTAAAGAAACCTCTAAAGCCGCATTCTATCTGAAAGAAATTGGTTCCATCCATTACATTCTATCTGACCTTGCGACGATACAATGCAAATATTAGCCCTGTATAATCCTCCAACAAAACCACTCGCACCATATCAAATCCTTTCAAAGGTATAGAGAGACCACTAGATTGAAACCCATAACATTCGTGAGCTAAATTAGCGTTCTTGGCTTGTGCATTGGCAAATACAACGCTATTGATGCACAATAGAGTTATTCTAGGCCCATATATCGCGTTGTATTGGTATTTTTTTTAATACATTGCGATAGTGTTAGTTCTGTATCAGGAGCCTCATCTTATCGTGCCATATTGTCAAATTTACCCCAGGTACTCTTGATCCTTAGCCTACACAAATTATGGCTAGGACAAAGCAAACTGCAAGGAAGGTTTACTTGAAGAAACCTTCATTGGTAGGTGAAGAGGAAATAGTCAAGGAGACACGTGAAGATATTGTTTGCCTTGCTACCCCTGCTGGTGTTGGAGGTGAAGGTGAATCCTCAAATAACTCCAAGTTAGCTAGTGAGGTTAAACCTTCAAGTTTCCTTCTTCTTAAGCGTAAGGATGCCCCTTTGAAGAGAAAGAGAAAATTTTTTGGTCAAGGAGATATCTAACAAGTTGTCTTCAAATGCTTCTATGGAGGGTCTCAATAAGAAATGGTAGTTGTCTTTCCTACTCTACTTATAGGAGGCAGTGGAGGATTTTTTAATTGATTTTTTGAATGATGCATACATTGTAGCTGCTCATGCACATCAAATTACATTGATGAATAAGGACTTTAGTATGGTTAGTAGACTTAGGTATAGGTTTGACAAAGTTTTGAAGCCTCTACCAGCAACTACTAATCAAAAGGCATCTGAAATCCTCAATATTCCACCCAAGGTGTCTAGAAAATGAAAGCAGCCAAAGGAGCCACTGTCACTTAATTGATTGCTTATTATGCATTCTCTATATAGTAAATTTATGTCAATAAACTAATGACTCACTTTTCTTTAAGTGTTGATGATGATCTAGCATGGCCATGAGACCATTTAGAGACCAGTATTCCTAGTGATCACTTAATGGGGTGATGAGAGCACTGTGACAAGGATATCTAGTACACACAGTACAAGTTATGAAGGGGGAAGGAAGACTCGGTTCTAAGAAGAGGAAGTGCATTAGCATTGTGTATATGTATTTATGTGTGCATCTAGGGACACATGGGAGCATTTTCTTGTGTGTAATGAGCATTGCATTCATTTGGGTTCATACTCTCCTTTACAAGTCAAGGTTTAAGGTATTTTCTCTCTTAATGAATTAAGGAGAGAAGTAATTCTTTCACTAAGAAAAACGAGAGAGGTAATTCTCTCACTAAGAAAGACGAGAGACATGATCCTTTAGAAGTGAGGAGAGAAGTGATTTTCTCTTTCTAAGGTCTAAGATGGCACAAGCTTTTGTGTGGAAGTCAATCTTAAGGTTGAGGCCCAAGTAAATCTAATGAACTCTCCTTATCTATGGATCAAGGCGGTTGCATGGACCATAAGTTAAGAGTAGAGTTTTAAAAGCTGATTTTCTTAAAATAGACATGGTGAATCCATTTTTAAAATATCATGCGATAGAAAATCAATCTCTAAAAATGGCCCATGAAGGTTATCAGAAATGATGAGATTTACAACTTTTGTGTTGGACGTTTTTCCATCCGAGCAATGCACAAAGAGATATTCCAAAATTGTGCTGTAGAGTAGGTCCTGGAACAACCACATCTTGCATGAAGATCAACCTTTCCAATCTTGGCACTCAAATCTCTCTCCAAGAAGAGAAGCTCTTGAAGCCTATAAAAGGGAGGCTCTCCTTGGGTGTGGAGGAGGTGAAGGAAGCATCACTTTGCATGCATGCAAGAGGAGGAGAGAAGGCAGTTCGAGTCTCACAAAGTGCTACGAAAGCTCTGCTAAAATCAAGCACCAAGAAGAGAGCCCTACACATATTGTGTAGGAGAGAAGAAGAGAAATCAAGAAGATCAAAGGAGCCAACTTTCGAGTTGCACAAGTGCTCGTCGGTTATATACCGTGCAAGGATCTCTGTAAATTCAAGCTTGCCGACCCTCGAGTTGTGCAAGTGCTACAAAAGCTGTGCTAAAATCAAGCTCCAAGAGGAGACCCCTACACATATTGTGTAGAAGAGAAGGAGAGACTCAAGAAGGATCAAAAGGTGCAAACTTCCAAGTTGTGCAAGTGTTAGCGAGTTGTACATCGTGCAAGAAACTGTGATCTTATTCCAAATATCTACAAGTTAAGAACTAGTTTATGTGTAATGGAGGAGTTTGCTCCTTGTCAATAATATAACTCCACAGGGGGGGACTGGCCCATCTTCCAATCCCTAGTGTGTTGTCAATCTCTCTATCTCTCTCTCGTTCTCTCCACATCTTTCTTTTCTCTTATCTGTTCTCTCTTTATGCCAACATAATCTTCACCATATATCTTTTAAGTAAAGAAGAAGGTCAATCATGTATCTCGGATCTTATAATAGCCACCAACGCCCAAGATTGAGGATGTTTCTCCCTTGTATCCTACAAGGGCTGTGAGTGAGCGGGAGGCTGTCTTGGAGAAGAAGAGGAAAGAGATAATAGAGAACAAAGATGTGATCTCGAGTCTCTTGGCCCTATGAACTACGACAGGATGGGAAAAGTGTACAACCAAATGGTCATAAATGTTTCTCTTAATCATGAAAAAGAAGAGTACATCAACATATCTCCTAAAGATAAGGCCCTATTTGAGAAAAATGATTGTCAACTAACAGATTCAATAGTTTTATGTTGTTTGAGGTAAGGTCTTTTGCTTCTCTTTGTTTATATTGAATTTTTTCAAGGGTCCTTACATTGCATTCATTCTCTTATTCGTTCTTTACTTTGTATAAAGGTCATATATTGCTTCTCTTAGCAATGATATTGCTAAGAGTATATTTATTGTTGATCCACTTCTCTTTGTGGATTTATTTTCAAAATCCAATTCAAATATTACAATTTTTTAAAGCACTTTGATAGTGTCACAAACCATCATATATTTTTTTCCATACATTGAAAGGTACATCCCTTCAATATTCTACTATCTCTTGATTATTTGTCTTTAGGGTTTTTCCTCACTAGTGTTTAGGTTCCCAGAGAGTAATGGAGCCTAATCTATATCGACATTCCTGACAGAGGTCATCTTTATGAATTATCTTTTAGGAATTCATGGCCAATCAAATATGTATTGTCAATGGACACTCTTTATTTTGTCTTTTTTTGTTGTTAAAGTTTATACTATTTGCTAATAAGTTAATATTTACAATGCTGCTAAACTTGTTACTACCCACTTGGAACACCAACTTTGAAAACATTGTTGATCCTCAAAGGCCTTTCAAGTTTCTTCTTCAAGAGGTCCTATTGCAAAATGACATATATAGTTGTGGGTGGAGAGTGATTTCAAATGCTTCGAGGATAATAGATTCAAAGTTATTGAATGTAGACGGGGTGAATGTAAGTCTCCTATGTCTTGTCTTTTTTATTTTGAAAGTCTCTTTTTAACTCAAATAGCTTATATACTTTGTTGCAGTGCAAAGACTACCCTGAGTCATACATGTGGTGGATACAGGAGAGGTGTATCGAACTAGTTTTGGATAGGATAATTACTCCAGTGGACTTCGACTCCCCTCTCCCACCTAAAACTTCCAAGGAACATGCAACAACGAAGGGCAAAGGCAAGAAAAACACAACCACCAAAAAGAAGAAGTCATCAGGGTCGAAAAGGAAGCGAAAAGGAAGCGGTCCAAAAAGAAGGGGATGCCTAAGCTTTCTCCATTGAAATTTAATCCATCTCCTCTAAAGCCCTAGGAGAAAAGAGTGTCTGAGAAAATCAAGTTTTTTGAGCAACCAAAGAAAACACCTATTAAGAGGAAACTAGTGATGACGAATGAAAGTGATGAAGATGAAGCAATTATTCCAAAGAAGGAGAAAAGTCTTGAGGGTGGAGGAGTTGAAGATCAAAGAGAAGCTCAGCCTGAGGGTGGAGAAGCTAAAGATCAAAGAGAAGCTCAAGAATAGCCTGTTTTTCTATTTGTACATCAATAAATTCCCCTTGTACATTTGTAGTACAATATTCTAACCCATGATGTAATGAAATCTTGTTTTGGTCTTACCTATGTAAGATGATTTTTTATTTATAGAATTATAGAGAATTATAAAGTTTATGCCAAGTGTTTCCTGTAAAATTATACTACAATTTTGTAACCCGTGATATAATGAAATCATTTTGTTCCACGAAAGATGATTTGTTATTTATAAAATCACTGCAAAGTTTATACCAAGAGTTCCTTTATAAAAGTTATGAGTATTATATGTATAATTCCATGTTTCTGACAACAATATTTGTAAGCAAAAGAAAAATTCGAAATTATTTATATATGCATATTCATGGTCCAAAAGTCACAACACTAGGAGGCAAACAACTCGTACATGATAAAGAGTGCTCAGCTCTTTTTCCAATTATAGCACCATTTACCTTGAGCTTAGATCCAAGCGTAACATTGTCTAGAAACTCCAAGGTGTCTCTTACATCCTTAAGGCTCCACTTTGAAGTAATGTTCACCTCCTTTACTTCTTGTGCAGTAACTTGAACTGTAAGTTTCAATGTTTTACAATCAATCTCTGAATCTAAAGGAGCCCAGGCAAGCACTGACTCTAAGTTTGTATCTTCTCTGTAATCAAAACCTATGACAAGGGATTGTCGAGATAAATTATAGGATAAACCCAATGATTGAGAGCATACATTGTCACCTTTGTGGTCAAATTCCTTGGTTTTCCAAGACAAACCTAAAATGTTGTCCAAATCTTCCTCTGAAAAGTTTCTGTTTAGCCATAAAGCCTATGTCCTTTGTAAACATGTTGTTTTGAAGCAAGCTACAAAAACATGCAAGGGTAAAAACCATGATAAGCGTACTCTTCTCGAGATCCTTCCAAGAGTCATAGCCTTTGAATATCTTGAGAAATTTTGAGTTTAAAACTCTCCATTGTTCCTTCATCGGGGGCATCTCCCAATCCAAAGATGAGAGACTTGGTAACTTCAAATCGTCAAGGTATCCATACACACCTGCTCTTGAGGAAACCACATATTGCACATAATACACAAAAATTCTACTTTCATAAAAAAACTCATGGTTTGATCAACATAAATAATGTCTACAAATTCTTTATGAATGGCATGGAATGTTCCACTGAGGCTCTCTACAAGTTGCCACTCAAAACTTGTCGATGTAAATATATCTACAACCAATAATCAACTATTTAGCATTTGCTTCAAACAAAACAATATATTCGCATATATTTTGCAACTCAAACTTACAGTGTGCTTGCTAAGAAAAACATTCATGTGGAGCCAAGTACACATCTCTAGCCATGTAAACATGTTGCACCAAAGCAAACCAACCTTGAGGCATAGTTTTGAAAGCAATTATGTGTCCCTTCTAGTTATATTTAATATCCTCTTGTTTCGTTCTTTTCACCTTATGAGTGCCCCTGCAAGATGGTAGCATTGTAACCCAATCATTTATAGTAAATGTTTTGGGCTCCCATTCTCTATTTGTGCTTTTGCTATAGATGGTGCAAGAGTTTATGGAATGAGAAGGACGCCTTGTGGACACCATGTAAAAGACAACAAGCATGCATACAATATGCAGAGAAAGAAACCTAAAGAGAGAGATCAAGGATCTAAGGGCGAACCTCAAGGAGACAAATTAAAAATACTATGAGCACCAAGAAGAAATTTGAAAATTCTCTCGATTTTCAAAATAGTTTGAATTAACTTAACTTTGTCATATCTTTGTCAGATGTTTTGTCAACTTTTATTAGTTAATAGGGCTTTTGGGACTATGAAAACTTGTCATTATTTGAAGAATTCAACTAAATAGGAGGGAAGAACCACAAAATGGACTCTACTATCTCAAAAGCGGAGGAGACAAAAATACCATATGTTTGTCCACGTGGCAAAATATATTTGGCCCTTTCTTTAATCCAATGATTAACAAAAGTACATTTTTTGAAGTGTTTTTGGCCCTAATGTATAATAGCAATGAGCAAGCTAATTATGTCCATTTTTAAGAGAAGCATAATGGAACTTAGGTACTTTCAAGAAGACCCATTCTCCCTCTTCAAAGTTCACATGCCTTCGCTTATCATCAGCATAAAATTTCATAGTCTCTTATGCCTTTCGAATATTTCCCTTACATTGCTTCATTAGGGCCTCCATCTTTTCCAGTTCCTCCTTAGCAAGGAGATTCACTTTATCAAGAAACAATGCTAAAGGTCTTGAACCTTGTAGCCATATGAAGCCTCAAGGTGACATGCCTATACTCATGCGATATGTGTTGTTAGGACAAAACTCCTCAAGATAAATCCAATAATCCCATTCATTTTGTGTGTCATGGAAAAGTGTCGCAAAGTAAACTTCCAACCACTAGTTGACTCTTTCAGTTTAACCATTCGTTTGTTTGTTGGTGGTAAGTTGTACTTGGAGTTAATTTTGTTCCTATGGGAGTAAAAAGGCTTTTCCAAAATTTTCCCATGAAATTTATATCTCTATCAAAAACAATTTGCATAGGTAAACCATGAAGTCTGAAAACTCCTTCCACAAATTGGTCTGCTTAATTGAATTACTAAAGGAGAAAAATGCATCTCCTGTAAGATCCTTTTCTTAAAAGATGTCTAAGTAGTGAAATTTACTCTAGCTTTGAACCAAAGAAGTCCATTCTACCACTTGAAATTAGGAAATTCGGATTCACTACCTTGTTGTAAATTCTTCATAATGTTGCATGTTTACTCATCTAATAAATATTATTCCTCCTGTATGTCTTGGATCCAATCTTTGTAGAGAGTAGAAATAGTAAAAGTGGAACATGCCCACATCCTAGATAATGCACTTGCCACTACATTATCCTTGCTTGCTATATAAGAGATCTCAAAGTAATAACCTTATAATGTTGCTAAATGCCTTCTTTGCTTAGGAGATAGATTAGGCTATGAAAGAAAATACTTCGGCACTTGGTGATCACTTTTAACTTTGAAATGGTTAGCATAAATGTGGTGATGTCACTACTTAATGGCATGATGTATGGATAACATTTATTGCTCATAGACGTGGAGTTCCCTTTCTTTGTCATTCAAGTTTCTACTTCATAGGCAATAACACCATAGAACAACCCCAATACCAGGTTGTAACATCCCAAAATAAAGCCTTTCTTCAATCTATCAATGAGAGAAACTGCTACATGGGCATAATCCTTGATGAATCTCCAATAGAAGAGGATAGTCCTAGAAATCCTCTCAATGAAGTAGATTTTTGTGACATAGGCTAATCTTTGATACATTGTACTTTCTTTGGATTCACCCTAATCCCTTTCTCACCCACAATATGATCCAAATATTCTACCTCACTAGCCATAAAAGTACACTTGTTTTCCTTTGCAAAAGGCTTATATTATCTCAATGTAAGAAAGACTATACACACATGCTGTAAATGATCATCTCTATTCCTGTTATTTATGAGAATATCATCAAAGAATACCAAGGCAAATGTAGATAAGAATGGCTATATCATAAGAGTGTGGAAAGTAGTAACTGCATTGGAGAGCCCAAATGGCATAACTAAGAAGTGGTAGAGACCCCTTTCTGTTCTAAAAGCCATCTTGTACTCATCACCTTCATTCATCCTGATTTGGTGGTAGCCTAACCTCAAGTCAATCTTGGTAAATACTTTGCATCCTTGAATTCATCCAACAAATCATCAATGCTGAGAATTGGGTACA